>NC_058404.1:10415528-10505776 GCF_002201575.2 Neomonachus schauinslandi
AAAAAAAAAAAAAAAAAAAAAAAGAAACCCTAACAACAGAAGAGCAATCCAATATTAGTTTTCTTGCTGTTTATTTAAAAATGACCTTACATTTTACTTACTCAGAATTGCAATGTGTTTTACTTAAATCAGAACATTCTTTGTGAGCTCAATTATTTTCAGTTTTTGTTCATTTTGTTGTTTTTCTTTGTTATCTATATATTTTCAAATTTCTTTTTTTCTCTAATATTGTCTTATTGTGAAATATATCATACACATGAAAGATGGTATAAAAGACAAAGGCAGTTTAAATAATGATGTAAAATGTATACTTGTGTATTCACTGACAAACTTAAGAAATAGTACACTAAAAGACAATTTGAGGACCACTGTATGCCTTGATCACATTCCCTTCTCCATGCCAGACTAATGGCAATCATGAATTTTGAGATTCATTCCTTTGCTTTACAGTTTTATCATATATACATATTCATTTTTAAAAATACATGTTGTCGGGCGCCTGGGTGGCTCAGTTGGTTAAGTGACTGCCTTCGGCTCAGGTCATGATCCTGGAGTCCGGGGATCGAGTCCCGCATCCGGCTCCCTGCTCGGCAGGGAGTCTGCTTCTCCCTCTGACCCTCCTCCCTCTCATGCTCTCATTCTCTCTCTCAAATAAATAAATAAAATCTTTAAAAAAAATGCATGTTGTCTATATTTAATACCAGTAATATTATTCAATTTTATGAGGTTTAATAAAGCAAAACTTCCTTTTTACCCAGTGGACTTTTCACCTAATTAGGGAAGAGGATATTGCTAGAAAAAGGCCAGAGAAGGTCCTCAAAAATTCAGGTCTGAAGTTAATATCCCTTGTTCTGTTAGTCCAAGCTTATTACCAATTTTGTGTTTTACACAAGTTTTAGAATTATATATCATCCTGGTATGTAGAATATCTTGAATTTTATACTGAAAACTTTATACCATGTAATAACTCTGTCTTCCAAGTTGTATTATCTGACAAGTCTAAAGCTATATAAGGATTTTGTAAAAATTGAACATTACATGGTAGATATTTTCCCGCTCATTCTGGATCCTTATGTTAAAGATGTTTCTCATGCCAACAGGATTTTGTTATACATTTTATAACATAACTAGACAAGTCAGTCCACTTACTTTTAATATCATCACTGTTATTTATAGGCCTAAATCTAACAATATATTATAAATATCATAATTATATTATATATTATGTTAATATGTACTTATATGTATGTGTTATATTATAACATAATTATATAATTTTGTTATATAATATATATTACTTAATATATAATTAAGTATAATTATAACAGTATATTATAACATATTATATTTATTATATTGTATTATTCTATTTTATTATTCTATTTAGCACCACTCCCCATTTTTTAATAATTTTTTTATTATGTTATGTTATTCACCATACAGTAGATCATTAGTTTTTGATGTAGTGTTCCATGATTCATTGTTTGCATATAACACCCCATGCTCCATGCAATACGTGACCTCCTTAACACCCATCACTGGGATCACTCATCCCCCCCACCCCCTCCCCTCTAAAACCCTCAGTTTGATTCTTGGAGTCCATAGTCTCTCATGGTTCATCTCCCCCTCTGATTCCCTCCCCTTCATTTTTCCCTTCCTTCTCCTAATGTCCTCCATGCTATTCCTTATGTTCCACAAATAAGTGAAACCATATGATAATTGTCTTTCTCTGTTTGACTTATTTCACTAAGCACAGTCTCCTCCAGTTCCATCCATGTTGATGCAAATGTTGGGTATTCATCCTTTCTGATGGCTGAGTAATATTCCATTGTATATATGGACCACATCTTTATCCATTAATCTGTTGAAGGGCATCTCGGCTCCTTCCACGGTTTGGCTATTGTGGACATTGCTGCTATGAACACTGGGGTGCATGTGTCGTCCCTTCTTTTCACTACATCTGTATCTTAGGGGTAAATACCCAGTAGTGCAATTGCTGGGTCAAAGGGTAACTCTATTTTTAACTTTTTGAGGAAACTCCACACTGTTTTCCAAAGTGGCTGTACCAATTTGCATTCCCACCAACAGTGTAAAAGGATTCCCCTTTCTCCACAACCTCTCCAACATTTGTTGTTTCTTTCCCTGTCCATTTTTGCCATTCTAACTGGTGTAAGGTGGTATCTCAATGTGGTTTTGATTCGAATTTCCCTGATGGCTAATGATGTTGAACATTTTTTCATGTGTCTGTTAGCCATTTGTATGTCTTCTTTGGAGAAGTGTCTGTTCATGTCTTCTGCCCATTTTTTGACTTGATTATTTGTTTTTTGGGTGTTGAGTTTGAGAAGTTCTTTATAGATCTTGGATACCAGCCCTTTATCTGTAGTGTCATTTGCAAATATCTTCTCCCATTCCGTGGATTGTCTCTTTGTTTTGTTGACTGTTTCCTTTGCTGTGCAGAAGCTTTTTATCTTGATGAAGTCCCAAAAGTTCAGTTTTGCTTTTGTTTCCCTTGCCTTTGGAAACGTGTTTTGAAAGAAGTTGCTGTGGCTGATGTCAAAAAGGCTTATGTTCTCCTCTAGGATTTTGATGGATTCCTGTCACACATTGAGGTCTTTCATCCATTTAGAGTTTATCTTTGTTGCCCAGAGCAATCTATACTTTCAATGCCATCCCGATCAAAATACCAGTGGCATTTTTCAAAGCGCTGGAACAAACAATCCTAAAATTTGTATGAAACCAGAAAAGACCCCGAATAGCCAAGGAAATGTTGAAAAAAGAAAAACAAAGCTGGGGGCATCACATTGCCTGATTTCAAGCTATATTACAAAGCTGTGATCACCAAGACAGCATGGTACTGGCACAAATACAAACACATAGATCAATGGAACAGAATAGAGAGCCCAGATATGACCCTCAACTCTATGGTCAACTAATCTTCAACAAAGCAGGAAAAAATATCCAATGGAAAAAAGACAGTCTCTTCAATAAATGGTGCTGGGAAAATTGGACAGCTATATACAGAGAATGAAACCCATTTTTTTTTTAATTTTTGTATTTTTTTTTTTCTTCCTTACTTAACTCCTTTGGATTAATTTAAAAATTTTATTCCATTTTCATGTTTTGCTTCTTGTTTGCATCTTATATAGCTTATGTGTATTCTTTTGGTGAGCACAACTATTTAAGAAAAGATGCTATAAACATCTGTGTGTAGGCTTTGTGTGAACCTAAGTTTTCAACTCCTTTTGGTAAGTATCAAGGAGCATGAATGCTGGATCATAGGATAATGATATATTTAGTTTTCTAAGAAACCACCAGTCTTCCAAAGTGTTACACCATTTTGTATTTCCACCAGCAATAAATAAAAGTTTCTATTGTTCCACATCCTCACCAGTATTTGGTTTTGTCACTGTTCCAGAATTTGGCCATTCTAATAGGTTTATCGTGATATTTCATTTTTGTTTAATATGCATTTTCCCAGCAACACATGATATGGAGCATCCTTTCATATGATTATTTGCTATCTGTATATCTTTTTTGGTGAGGTGTCTGTAAAGGTCTTTGGCCAATATTTTAATTGTTTGTTTGTTTCCCTATCATTGAGTTTTAACAGTTATTTGTATTTTGGATAACAGTCCTTTATTAGATGTGTCTTTTCCAAATATTTTCTCCTGTCTGTGGCTTGCCTTCTGATTCTCTGGATATTGTCTTTGGCAGAGCAGATATTTTTAATTTTAATGAAGTCCAACGTATCATTTCTTTCTAGAATCATTTGTTCAGTGTCATATCTAAAAAGGCATCACCATCATGAAAGGACTTCTCTTATTTTATCTTGCAGAAGTTGTTTAGTTTTGGGGGCACCTGGGTGGTTCAGTCAGTTAAGTGTCTGACTCTTGATTTCAGCTCAGATCACAATCTCAGGATCATGACATCAAGCCTCACCCCAGGCTCTGTGTTCAGCATGGAATCTGCTTCAGACTCTCTCTTTCTCTCCCTCTGCTTCTCCCCCACTACTCATACATGCACTCTGTCTCCCTCTCTCAAAAAAAGAAGTTGTTTAGTTTTTCACTTTATACATAGGTCTATGGCCCATTTTGAGTCAATTTCTGTGAAGGGTTTAAGGTCTGTGTCTATGTTCATTCTTTTGCATGTGGATGTGCTGTTGTTCCATTTGTAGAAAAGCCTATCTTTGTTCCACTGTATTGCCTTTGCTACTTTGCCAAAGATCAATTGACTCTATTTATGGGGGTTTATTTCTGGCCCGTCTATTCTTTCCATTGATATATATCTGTATCCCTATCTATCTATCTATCTATCTATCTATCTATCTATCTATCTATCATCTATCTAAATAGATAGATATTGCCAGTACCGGTAGTGATTACTGTAGCTGTACCATATATCTTGAAGTCAGGTAGCATCTCCTATAGGATTTTTTTTCCTATAGGATTCTATTCTCTCATTTCTCATTGACCGTAGTCTTTCAGTTCTTTGAGACAGTAAAAACATTGATTTTTACTTGGATTCTTGATTTTACCTCTGTAGCAAATCATTAAATGCTTCAAGAGAAATATCAACATAGACTGTGTAAAAGTGGCCCACCCATTTTTGTATCCTCATTTACAATTAAGTGTTGATATTTAAATCTCTAAAAACATTTTGTTCGCTTGTTTTTAATATACAATCCAAATTTTGTCATTTTTCTTTCAGGAAAACTGTTATGATAAAAGTACCTTAAGCATACCCAGATGTAGCTTGCTATGTCTTTTGTTTATTTCATATTTCAGAATCTTCCCTATTCAAAGTGTATAATAATCATTTACATGTACATTTAATACTTAATTTTTCACACTTAAACCATTTTCATCTTGTGTATAGTAGGTGTGTGTCTCAAAGGGAAAATTTAAATTGCTAAGTTTTCAATTAGTTAACTACCTACCTGAAAATTACAAATTGGCCTGCTTTGTCCTACTGACTTTTATATGACAATTATTACATTTTCAATTATTATATACAAGGGTCTGTGTATAACTGTGTTTGTTTTACTGAAAAGATTACGTGTATTTGCATTAGTGTGATTTGTTTTCAGTTATTTAGCTTTTAATTTTCCTTAATAACAACACGTATAATTAAATTTTCTTATTCCTTATTTAAGAAATTATGTGCACGTTTTTACTTGGTGATATATTCAGATGGATCATTAAATTAATTTGTCATTTTAAAAATATTACAAAGCAATTATTTTAATTGTGGTTACCAATTATTTATATTTAACTTCGGAAAAGATAAAATATGTAGAATAGTCTTCCCACCCTGCAATATTAATATATTAACTCCACTGAAAAATACATAACATTTTTGCCTCGTTTTAGTTTCAGACTGGATTTAAGGTGCTTTGGGTATAAGTAAGGTAATTGTTTTATTCAGTTTTCTGAAACCCACTGAGATTGCAAAATTATTTATTTATGACTGTTGTTTATATTATCCAGTTTTAAGTTATCTAATATTCTAGGAATAAAATTTACCCAACTGTGGGGCGCCTGGGTGGCTCAGTTGGTTGAGCAGCTGCCTTCGGCTCAGGTCATGATCCTGGAGTCCCGGGATCGAGTCCCGCGTCGGGCTCCCTGCTCAGCAGGGGGTCTGCTTCTCCCTCTGACCCTCTTCCCTCTTGTGCTGTCTCTCATTCTCTCTCTCAAATAAATAAATAAAATCTTTAAAAAAAAAATTTACGCAACTGTTATTACCATTACTTAAAATGTACTTTTAAAAATATTTTATTTATTTATTTTTAGAGATAAAGCAAGGGCATGGATGCACACACCAGCTGGGGTTGGGGGGGATGGGACAGAGGGAAAGGGAGAGAGAAAAAATCAAAGCTGTCTCCCTGCCCAACATGGGGCTTGATCTCATGACCCTGAGATCATGACCTGAGCTGAAATCAAGAGTCAGATGCTTTACTGACTGAGCTACCCAGGTGCCCCCACTTAAAAATATGTTAATAAATTTGCTAATAGGCAAACTTTTATTTGCCTCAATTTGCAAACTGATATTTAGTATTATCAGTTCCATGTTCATTACATTGATCTGTGTCTGCCATGTTTCATATTATAGTTAATGCACAGAACATGTGGATAGGCTATAATTGTCCTGTGGTTTATTGTAGTAGACCATAATCTACCCTGTTCCTGGCTCAGTGGTAGAGACATACACAAAATATTGAGATAGGTAACCCTGTGATAGCAAAATTTAATAGTAAGTTGAGTAGAATGAAGACGTTACCTGGAATAAAGAGTAGCAACTCTTCTGGCCAGCTTTTCCCATTGATTGTCTTACTGTGGAACTTCAGATCTATTCATCAGTAATTCTGGGAGGCATACCTTATATTTCAATAATAAAACAATAATAAAATAATTAATAATTTAGAGATAATATAAATGCCACAATAATAACAGTGCCATAATGAATGAACTATCATTCTATCAAGCCTTTCAACCCCTATCAATTTTGTCCTATAATATTTTATATTATATATATTATATAAATAATATATAAATAATATATATATTTATATTTATATATAAATATATATTTATATTTACATATATTTATTTAAATATATATTTATATATACATATATATGTGTATATATAAATATATAAATATATATATAAATATATATAAATATATATATAAATATATATATATACACATATATAAATATATATAAATATATATAAATACATATATAAATAATATATATAAATATTATAAATATTTATAATATTTATATTTACTATACTTCGCTGATTAATAAGAATAATCTTACGGTTTAAGTGTGGAGACGAGAAGAAACTAAGGTTGGTGGCATGGGGCTGTTACTTTGTATTCGTTTTATGACCGACTAATAGTTGAACTCTAGTATGTGTCTGACTGCTTTCTAAATAATGGGGAATCAGCACTAAACAACACAAAATACAACAGTATTTTCTGTCCTTTTAGAGTTTATATCCCAATGTGAGGGGGATAAATAATAAAGCAAAGTAAGTTCCATTTCGGATTGCAAGTGTGGCACAGAGAAGTGTAACTGAGGAAGGGGATAAGGAATGGGGCGTGCACTACCATTGTGTATGTGATGCTCATGGCAGATCACATGGGGAAACCTGCATTGTTACAAAATGCTGAAAGAAGTAAGGGAACCAGAGGCAGAGTTAGCAAGAGGCATTTTGAGAAAAAGCAGGAAAAGAAACCTATCTATCTGATAGCCTCCCTTCAGAGGAAAGGAAAGGAGAAAGCCAAGGTTTGGGACTAGGGCAGGCAAGCCTGTGTCAGACCCAGAGGTGTGAACTCAGAGCTCTCCAGCTCGCCTGTGGCTACCCTGTATGAGTCTGTCTTCTGAGGGCAAGTAGCCTGAGGTGGAGATAGCTAAATGCCTCACTCCAGAAGTGGATAAACAGTTTGTAGACTTTTAGTTGACGGTACTATGTGTGCACTTTGTTAAAACGCTGGGTAGTGTGAACCCAGGGTCTTCGTTATCTTTTCAGTATCTCATGAAGCAACCAATGATGCCAAATTTTTAGTGGCTCTGTAGATTATACAGATGGTGAGTACAGAGCTGTGGTTCCTGATCAAAGGGCTGCTTTGCATGTCACAGAATGAGGGTAAAGTGGAACTGAGCACACTGTAGCCTGGAAAACTTCTGAAGGTGTGGACACTGAAGGTTCTACACCTGGGTGAAAATGTCAGCATGTGGCTGATGGACAAGAGAATAGTGTTGTTGCTGTTCACAAGAGCAACAAGGGAGTGAAGCCTCTGTGCTCTGCTTCTAGTCATTTAAATCTCAGCAGGACAGAGGATAGAAAAAAGACAGACAAGTACACGGAATTACTGTATCACAAGTGGAATGGGGTAGACCGCTGGAATCACAGATTTTATACGTGGATGTACATGGTGATGAATTCTTCAGGTGAGAATTCGGAAAGTGAAGATCTCAAAATCTGGCATAAAATCGGTAACGGTCAAATTTTAGGAAGAAGCAGTTGACAGTGAAAGCATTCAGATCTCTTTAGGAAAAAAAAAAAAAAAAAAGACCAAAAAATGAAGGAATGGACATAGGACTGTGTGCTGATTATAATCACCTCTCCTTTTTCTCATTCCAGCTGCCACAGTTAGGATGATGGTCACTGGACAGACTGTAAACATAGACATTGGAGGAATGTTTAATCTGGATGATTGTATGATGGTCTCATTTAAAAAAAGATTATAAGTGGGAGATGTGATACAGTGTCTCATTGATTTTGCTTCTAAATCTCTGAGTAAAGATGAAAAGATGGGAAACAGCAAGGCCATATTGCAGAGAAATTTGTGCTAGGTGTCACCGAGTAGAATATGGCACGTGCTTTTTACTAGGTTGTCCACAGTATATGGGGCACAGGAAAAACTAAATGAGTGACATAATAAGCCTAGATTTCACATGTTAAATTTGCTCCAACTGGAGTGGTACCTCTTAACAACCTCACTTAGGTATTATCCCAGAGGACCAGAAGATTTCAGGAGGCCATCCTGATGTGGACACTGGTTTTGAATTATATCTCATATTCCATTATCACCCTGAGGACCATCGCCTCATTCTTGACTTGAATTTACCCCTATGAGTACGGTTTAAATTAAAAATGGTCTTTCTAGTAGTATTGTCATACTTTTTACAAATTTTGAGCTTAATATGCATTTATTTTATAATTGTTTCTTCCTGATTTTGTGCTAAGTTATGTCCTCTCTTCTGACTTTCTGAACTTCATTTTGTCTTCTTTGGACACAAGATGGATAATTTGACTTCATTTCTGTTAAATTTGATATTGTTAGATTAAACCCATCTCTCGACTCATTCAATGCAACATATTTTCTTCACTTTCCACCACAGTATTATTGCATATTTTATCATTACACCAACCATAAAATTCAATCCAATAATAAACATGTTTTATAGAACATGGATGATGACCACCCTGTACATTATAGTAAGACTCTTTTAATCTAATATGCATAATTACAAGCTTTGTTTCCATGAAAAAAAAATCCTATATTATTGTAGCAACGTGTAATTTGGCATGAAAAATGAAGAGGTTCATTTGTTGGGTTTTCTGATTTTTCAGACATTTTATTTTCATTATTTTTAAAAATAATTTTTCAAAATCAGATTAAAGACACTGTAATTTTTCTAACCTATTTCTTGAAAGAAAGGTAAAAAAAAAAACCCTCTTAAAGTTATAATAGTAGCACTCATCCCAAAAATCCTACAAATTAAGAATTACAACAGAGATTAATTTCAATATTAGCTGTGACAAAATATACTTTTCCCAATCTTTGAGATAGCACAGTTCTATTTTAGATAGTTAGCAATTTTATTCAGCAACATCTGTAAAGCATTACACATACACACTCACACACACATTTCAAAGAATAAAGAGAAACATTCTAAAGTACTCTGTGGGTGAACTGGACATAATTAGCAGATAAAAATCAATATCCCTCTGGCACGCACTTTCATCAAGGACTCTTTAATAAAATTTGCTTTTGAAAATTAACAGCCAGTGTAAATACTTCACGTAATCTGCAAGGTCATTCTTTCATTACTATTTTAAAAGCATTTTTAATTTGAAAAAAAATCACATTTTGGTTAAAAAGTATAGACACAAATATCTCAGATTTAGAAATATATGAATTAACAAAAAGGAAGAGTGTCTCTACTATGTGTATTTTCTTTTTTTTTTTTTAAGATTTTATTTATTTATTTGACAGAGACAGAGATAGCGAGAGCAGGAACACAAGCAGGGGGAATGGGCAAGGGAGAAGCAGGCTTCCCGCTGAGCAGGGAGCCCGATGTGGGACTCGATCCCAGGACGCTGGGATCATGACCTGAGCCGAAGTCAGACGCTTAACGACTGAGCCACCCAAGTGCCCTTATGTGTATTTTCATTAATAATTAATAATATAAATAATCAAGTTCTTAATGGTAGAACCGAACTGTTTCTGTACACCATTGATAGCATTTAATATAAAGAGTTGAGCAAAGATGAAGGTAACTTATTTCCTCTTTTGTGACGTAGTAGCTGAAGACCATATACGTATTTTGGTTAAAATAGGAGCATTTTTAGTTCTATAAGACACAACAAGGAAATACCGTTTTGACTAGAAATTGCCGAACACATAATTCTAGAATTATATACACTATAAACAGAGAGTCTTATTAAAACTAATAAGATACGGGAAGGAAGTGCCGTTGGCAGAGGGTTTACTCAGGAGGACTCTATTCCTCATATATATGTTTTTTCTTACTTCATATCCCATGAAGATCACTGTGCCGGAAATCCTACCTCTAAAACATCAGATGACTTAGAAGAGTCTGAGAAAGGATATGGCCTAAATACATACAGGTCAGGAAACTCAAGCATCCATGTGTGCTAGGGTCAGAGAGAGCAAACTTCAAAGCATGCGGGATGAGAAGCACATCCCCACCAGTAAACATGGCTGGTTCTATGGTTTTTACATGGTCTGTATGCATAGCCAAAGTTTTCCTTTTAAACGTTCAATAAATTATCTTGATTGCTCCAGATGCTTTAATCTTTTCTAAGAGAAACAACTGGATACACTGTGCGAACAAGAGTCGTCTTCATTTGATGCGGGTAACCCAGGTAGAACTGACCAAAGGTGGACAGAGCAACTAGGTGGCCAGCAGATCCTTCCTGTTGAGATGTCCATTTCAGAACTGTCAGCGGTTTGGAGTTTTGATTACATGCGGTGAAAGGAGAGATCCCTTTCCATTTATGTAGAATTACTGTGGTTTTTTGGTAAGTTATAGGACTGATCTCAGATCTACTGAAGCAGAACAGACTCTCTGACAATGGGGCCAATAAAATGAACCTAACAAGATCATCAAGTGATTATTGGGCCTACTCACTTTTGGAATAGCTTTTTGCTCTAAAAGATATGAAAGGATAGGGACACCTGGGTGGCTCAGTTGGTTAAGAGTCTGCCTTTGGCTTAGGTCATGTCCCAGGGTCCTGGGATGGAGCCCCGCACTGGGGTCCCTGCTCTGCTTCTCCCTCTCCCTCTGCCTGCCCCTCCGCCTAATTGCGCTCTCTCACTCTCTCTCAAATGAATAAATAAAATCTTAAAAAAAAAAATGAAAGGACTGAAAGAAAAGTGAAAAAAATAGGAAATCATAAAAAGGAATTTTTAAAACCAAGATACAATTAAGTCCAAACTTAAAGAATTTACCTCCCCAGTAAAATAGAAGATATATTTTAATAAGTTCTGATAAACAATTATATTCTCCTTATAGAAAACACAATTAAGCTTCATGTGCCACAAGAAGAAGATCAAGCATATGGAAGACAGCGATTATCACAAGATGAATATTAGATTTATCTATGGACTCTTGAATAAAAAGGTAATCTCTGGCCCCTTTCCCAGAGACACTAATTTAATTGGCCTTGGCCTGGGGTATAACTTAGGCTTCTATATTTTTCTTATTTAAAATTTGTGGTTGATTACAATAAGTTGTCAGGATTTAGGACTAAGACAGTACAGAAGGCAAACACCAATCAAAAGAAAGTTGGTAAAACTGCAAGAGGAAATTAAGACAAATGAAGCACAATGATCTTGAACCTTTACCACTAAGTAATTTAGCTTCAAAATAGTATGCTAGAGATACAAGGATAAACTGGCAGGAACGTGAACTTAGATGGAAATATTAGCCTGATGTTCCTGATTATTTGTAGATCAAATAAAGGAAAATAAATAAAATACAGTATTTTTCTAACTAGTAATAATAAGCATAGAGTAGGGATCAGCTAAATATCTGATATTAATTGCACGGATACACAGCTTTTATGAAACAATAATGGAACATTCTATATTAGTAAATAACAATTATTATCATCACCAAAATAGGCAATAATATAAAGTTAAGTGACCTTTTTATTTATTTATTTTTTTAAAGATTTTTTTTTTTTTTTAATTCATTAGAGACAGAGCGAGAGAGAAAGGCAGAGGGAGAAGCAGGCTCCCAAGGAGCAGGGAGCCCAATGCGGGACTCGATCCCAGGACCCTGAGATCATAACCTGAGCCGAAGGCAGACGCTTAACCATCTGAGCCACCCAGGCGCCCTTAAGTGACCTTTTTAAAAAGATACTTTGGTACCACTCTCTGACGATAAGGTAAAGTTGAAAAATGAAATTAAAAAGAAATAGAAAAAACAAACAAAAACCATTTCTTTCCTAAATGGCTTCTACTTTGAAGCAGAAAAAAAATAAAAAATCTGTAATAACCACACTTGGTATCTGCCACAGAACAAAATGGTTTTCAACCCATTATCGCTCTGATATAAACTGGAGGTAGAGCATCTGAGTGTCATTTTGTTAAAAACAAAACAAAACAGTGTACGTGGATGATTACAAAACACTTATCACATGGCCACTTTCTAAAGCTTTAAGTCCTTAATTGGGGGAGATAAAACATCCTATCCTTTTTACTGCCAAAGACCTGCTTTGAGAACCATAAGGTTAATTATTTCTCTATCCCTATAGACATTATCTACATATACCATTTCTCATCAAAGTCAGGAATAAAATTCAGATAACATCACATCATGAAGGATTGTAGGGGAATTCATGTCCTTTAAAAAATCCTATGGGGCATTTACTCTGAAAGTTATGGAAGTTCATTGGCTTTCACTAGAAAAGAAAGAAATGTAGGTAGTTTCAGATTGATCGAGGATATTTAGCTTAAAAATGTTTATTTAGTGTTAACTTTCTTCTATGTTCCTGACACTGGATTAGGTTAAACAGATGTGTGGACTTGAAGGAATGACAGTCTAGCAAACAATGGGAACAATGAATAAGTTAATGTACATCATGAAAAAGGAAGCTGGTATTATTCAGGAACAAACATCCTCCTTAAAAATAAGATGAACAGGTACCAAAGCCAAAATAAGCCAATAGTGAAATACAACACATATCTTTTAAGAGATTAATAGGTAATTTTATTTATTTTTTATTTTTTTTAAAGATTTTATTTATTTATTTGAGACAGAGAGAATGAGAGGAAGGAGGGTCAGAGGGAGAAGCAGACTCCCCGCCGAGCAGGGAGCCCGACGTGGGACTCGATCCCGGGACTCCAGGATCATGACCTGAGCCGAAGGCAGTCGCTTAACCAACTAAGCCACCCAGGTGCCCAATAGGTAATTTTAAAAGCATCATATTTGATTAGGCTAGTCCTTTCACTGAAACTCACTAATTTATAATTTTAAGTTTTGAGGTAAAATTTATAAAGGTATTTTTTTCATTTGAAACTAAAATATATTGCTGAGATATTTGAAAAGCTGTATAATGAGAACAGCTATGATATATTTAAAAATAAAGTTATTTTAATACTTTATCAAAGTCTAGGGAATTTTCCAACTCTTGGTAAAATATCATATCGGCACAAGAAAAAAATAGAGACCCTTGTTTGTATAAAAAATTAATATTCCATGGACTTGGCATGTTTAGTGAAAGTAACATTAATCAATAAATTATTTATTGGGTAGAACTTGTGAAAATGTTAAAATGCTTTGTGCTTCAAACTGTCCATCAAAATAAATCACAAATGGAATTAGTTGTATTTGAATGTAATGTGGTAGATATGGATCCAAGTGTACTTGGAACAAATGTTGAGGCAGTGATCTGCAAATATGTATTGATTAATCTATCTTTCCCTATTGATTTGACATTCACATTTATTATATATTGTTTAAAAATGCTTGGGATTTTTAGGAATTTTTAAAGTGTAAGGTTATTAATTTTATTTGAAACATATGCATGCTTTTTGTTTTGGTTATATGCATAAAGCCACCCTCACTAAAAGATGAAAGAAAGCAAA
Source organism: Neomonachus schauinslandi (assembly GCF_002201575.2). NCBI lineage: Eukaryota > Metazoa > Chordata > Mammalia > Carnivora > Phocidae > Neomonachus > Neomonachus schauinslandi. Next base: position 10,429,443 of record NC_058404.1, read on the forward strand.
AAAAAAACCTAAAACATAAAGAGAAAAAGAGAATAAAAAGAAAAGAAGACAGAAATGCCAAGTCAAGCTGACATTCTAGTTTCTAGTTACAAGGATTTGTAACATACAAGTATATTTCTATCTTTGGGTGCCATGAGACACCAGTGTCTATTTCATATATTCTCCTTTCCTAAATTTGAGTTGGATTTTTTATTATAACCAAATATGCACCACCTGATATAAATTACAAGGTGACATTCTAATTAAAGAATGTGCATAATCTGCCTGGGCAAGTACTACTTTTACTAAGGTTCAGTAAGGGAAAAATAAATTATCAGGATGGGCTCATCAGTTTTAAAACTGACACTTAAATGTCTTTTCTTAAATATGTGATTTTTATATAATTAAAATCCTGTTTAACTATCCAAATATCCTTATTTATTTCTTTAAAATTATCTCAAATGAAAAAAAAAATCGTGCTTGTGATATGAACCTTCATTGATACTCTGAACTTCAAGTTACAGAGGAGTATTCTGGGCAAGACTAGTTTCTGCTAGCAGCTCTCTTGTTTTCTCAGAGAAGATGGACAGCATTTCAAATGTCATGTTAAGGAAAATCTATTAATATACACAGTGATTTCCAAATGAATTATATTTTCAGCATCTTCAATTACATTATAAACCATCAGACATCAATAATTATAACTTTGGTTCACTTCTTTTTAAAATTTCTTACAACTACCTGCTACATAAGGTTGTCAGGATAACTGGCTAGTACCAAATATAAAAAATTCTGACGACATGTTAAAATAATTTTATTTAAATCAGTATAACCACTATTGAATTACTTTGGCCTATTGAGGGGAATTTTAGCTACATATTCCCATGTTAAGTGTTTACCTCGAAGATCAAATCATAGAGTATTTTTCCTTGCATTCATGAATCAGATTACAATTAAAAACTATAAGCACTGGAGGGGGCGCCTGGGTGTCTCAGTCGTTAAAAACTATAAGCACTGGAAATCCTAAAAAATGATGGTTCAATCTACAATGTGTTGTGACCTTTAATAAAGGAAAGAAATAAAATTATTGCCCTGAATAAGCAAAGAAGTAGCATGCATAAAAAACTGTTTATGATATGAAATATTAACAATTGACAATAACATTTCTTATTAAATTAGTTATAGCTGATGAATATTGAAACATTAAAATTTGAGTCATTATCGTGTCATAAAATATTTTCTAAATTGTCATCGTATATACTTTGTTTCATTTTATTTTATAACAGGGAGCAAATTGTGAAAAAAAACATGGTAACTTAAGTGTCACATTTTTGGTGGCAATTAACTTTTATTGATTTTATTTATTTTTTTAATTCTCTAATTTTTACTTTTTTTCTAGTTTAAAGTTTTTATTTAAATTCCAGTTAGTTAATATGCAGTGCAATATTAGTTTCATGTGTAGAATTTAGTGATTCATTGCTTGCATACAACACCCAGTGCTCATCACAAGTGCCCTCCTTCATCCCCATCACCTTTTAAAATTTTAAAATAGTGATGAGATGTACCTTTTTGTGAATTTTGGATTCTTCTTCATGGACTACAAAGGTTAAGTTATAATTCATGAACAGCAAGTTACAATCTTGTTTCAACTATAGGAATATGAATTTTGTCTGTTTTTTTTTTTTTTAAAGATTTATTTATTTATTTGAGAGAATGAGAATGAGAGAGAGAGAGAGAGAGAGTACATGAGAGGGGGGAGGGTCAGAGGGAGAAGCAGGCTCCTCGCCGAGCAGGGAGCCCGATGGGGGGCTCGATCCAGGGACTCCAGGATCATGACCTGAGCCGAAGTCAGTCGCTCAACCAACTGAGCCACCCAGGCGCCCGAATTTTGTCTGTTTTGTATATTAAGACTGCATATTATTTCATTGTAGATCTCCTCTTCCTGCCAACACCAACTCACCTACAAACATATCAGTTGGAAAAAACCTACTCTTCCATGGGTAAGTTAATGAAATTTGAGTAACACAAGATGGAATGATTTCTGGAACCAGATTGTCGTGTTTGAAGTCTTGGCTTTCTGTTAGTTAGTGATTTCTTAATGATTTGGTTCTTAAGATATAATAGTCATCTAAAAAATGTGAATAAATACTCTGAAACCAAGTGACTTTTTCATTCTTCTATCCATAAGAGGTCACTATGTCTTTTGAAGGATATGTTAAAATAGTGTTGTCTGGTTAAATAAAGCTTCTCTGCCTTACAAGCCAGGGTGCTAATTTTAAGGGGTTTTTTTGTTTGTTTTTTTGTTTTTTGTTGTTAACGAAAGAGTTTATTGGCTTTCAATATACATCAATAAATTTTTAAATGTAAGTTTGTTAAACTTTATGTTTTATGATAAAAGAATACTTAAGGTCATTTTTTTTGATAATTCTGTACTTTTAAATAAAGCTTATATCACCTAAGACTTCATCTAGTCTATCTTTTAGAATCTTACATATTTTATGGGAATTCCTTGAATGAAGACATTTAGATATAGAAACTGAGAATTGTCAAATTAAGTGTGTTATATTTGTTTGGTTTCATATCCATTAACCAAACAACTAATTGTTTATAACGGAACTTCAGGAAGCTGCATGAATGTAGATATTCATCACAATTAACATAATTACCAATTAATCTTACCTCCCCTAAAATATTTATGGCATGCTGTGTATTTCTTGACCTACTTTCATATACTCATTCCTTCTCTGCCTGGAAATGAATGTTTCTCACTCATTCCCTTTTATATCTGTACTCACTGTTCATCCATTAAGATTCAGTTTGAATGTAAACTTCTCTAAGTCTTTTCTTGACATTCACTCCCTTTTTCTTATTACCGACCTAAGAGTCCAAACAAAACAATAGGTTTGTTATTACTTTCATTGATTTCTCATGTTGTATTTTATTACCTGTGTATGTTTCTCCATTTCTCATTGGATTGTTAGTGTCTTGAGGACAGAAGCTATTATTTATCTTTGTTTTCCTAACAAGAAGCAAGGTGATCAGCACACAGTAGGTTCTTAATAAATATTTATAAAATGAAAAAGCAAACAAATGAATGCAAGAATAGAAGAAAGTAAAAAAAGAAAAAGAATAGAAGGAAACCTTGTGTGATTGACTATTATGCACCTAGCTCCTATGAATGATATTCTCATGAGCTAATCTTTCCAGTTTAGTTTAAAACTTGAAAGCATATGCAAGGAAAAACAATACATGTAGACTGACAGTAGTTCCAGAAAACAAAATAAGTTATAAAGTATGTTAAGGAAGGAATGAATAGTTAAGGTAGGGTTTTAAAAAACAAAATGTGGCAGGAGTGTAGACACATTAAAATTTGGAGACCTAGTAACCCATGTGATGTAATAGGTTGGAAATTAAGAAAGAGGTACCATCAGAAATGTTACAAAAGTATTACTTTTAGTTCATCAAGTATGTGCATGCTGTACACATGTATGATGTATTTTGTGACACAATGAAGAGAAACTTATCAAAGTATGTGGAAAATATCAATTAAATTTAATTTTTATAAGTGAGAGTTTTGAAAGTGGTTAATAATTACTTTTAAATAAAGAAATAATTCAACTTCTATTGCATATTGAGTTTATTTAAAGATTAGTGAGGATTTAGTTCCTGAATTACTTGTCCCTAAAAAGAAATTGTAGGGGCGCCTGGGTGGCTCAGTCGTTAAGCGTCTGCCTTCGGCTCAGGTCATGGTCCCAGGGTCCTGGGATTGAGCCCCGCATCGGGCTCCCTGCTCCTCAGGAAGCCTGCTTCTCCCTCTCCCACTTCCTCTACTGTGTTCCCTCTCTCACTGTGTCTCGCACATTTGTATATACATGTGTGCATATATCAAGCACATACACAAACAACTTTATTTATTTTTTTTAATTTTTTTTTTTAAGATTTTATTTATTTATTTGACAGAGACAACAGTGAGAGAAGGAACACAAGCAGGGGGAGTGGAAGAGGGAGAAGCAGGCTTCCCGCTGATCAGAGAGCCCGATGCGGGGCTCGATCCCAGGACCCTGGGACCATGACCTGAGCCGAAGGCAGACGCTTAACGACTGAGCCACCCAGGCGCCCCACACAAACAACTTTAAATAGATAATAATTTCAAACTATTTTGTAACTCTCATAGTGGTATATATTAATTTCCATTAGTCAAATTATATAATTTGCCATTTTTACCGTGGCAGCCTGTAAAATCTGTCACCTTCTTTAGGATCTACATGCATCCTCATCATTAATCATTTCTATTCAATGACCAAATTAATTAAATATACCTTAGGAACAACTTATGATTTCTATGGGGTTCTAAAGTCATCTTTTGCTAAAATAGCAGAAAACTTCCTTCTAAGTTGGCATAAAAGTGAAAAAAAAAATCATGTTGAATAGAAAAATCAAGGAGAATAATATCCTAAAGGCAGGGATCTTAAATGCCAAGTGCCCTTTCTCAGCCTCAACCATTCATTCTGAAAATGGCCTATCAAAACAGCTTAGAGGGAGCAGGTTAATTACTGTTCCTTTGACATATGTAATACATTTCCACTTGCAGGCCTGTGCATTTATTTAAGGCCAAATGTTGTACAACAAAAGTGTCCTCTAAGGTATTTCTTTCTACCATTTTTTCCCAGTTGGCCTACAGAGCGATTTTTTTAAGTAACACTGTCTTTTTTGGAGATATTTTAAAATAAGGCTTTAATCATGTGCCTCTTTAGGGATAATACAGCCCAGGAATGGTATTAAGAGAAGAGCCTAATTTGCTTTTAAATGCCACCTTAATTTAAATATTTAAGCATATCTATACACAATGCTTTTATCTATGCATTTTTGTCTTTCTGAGTCTTTTCTATACTGTATATGCCAATATTGACACTTCCTTCTACCTGCTTATACTTTCATATCTTTATGTATGTACAGACCCTTATTTATGTAAATGAATAAAGAAATCAATGACCGACTGCCTTTAGTGGATGGCTCAAAGACAGAGTCCATCTTCTTACATGGTGTATTGTACCATCTCCGAAACACAGTAGGGACTCATAAAAAATAATTAGGTAAAGAGACTAAACCTTTTAATTCAGCATCCTAATAATAAAAATACTAATTTCCTATTTTAATGACCTATCTTGGATTTAAAGGAGTAGTAGATGAAGAAACTATAGAGATGATAGATAGATAGATAGATAGATAGATAGATAGATAGATAGATAGATGGTAGATCAATCCTGCATTTATTAGTCTTTATCCTGTTATAAAGAGGAACACATATAATGTTTTTGAAGAATTAAAAATGTCTTTAAGAATTGCCAATGTGTCATTAATACATTAGTAATATTAAGTATTATAGTTTGTTCAAAAAACAAGAGATCACATATATAGAGACATATCTATAAAGATACATTTCAGTCTGTCTACCTACCTTTTGATCAAAGAAAAACACAGACTACATCAACAAAACCAAGAAGTTTAAGTAAACCTGGCAAAATTTCCCATCTTACAGGCAAATGCAATGCTCTGGTGGATCTAGCCTAGGCAGCTATTTCTGCACACTTTATTTTTAATCTTCATATGTTCTTCTATCATGTACAGCTACAAGCAAAATAGTTTTTAATGACTTCATTCCTGGTAAAATTTGTCACAAGAAAGTACTAACTATCAATCTCCCTTATCTATTTTATAAGGGTTATATGAATAGCAATTTCAGAAAGGGACTCAGAGGACTCCAATAATCAAGAATGGTTCAGAGAATATTATATTAAAACAAACAAAAGCCCCGCATCGGGCTCCCTGCTCATCGGGAAGCCTGCTTCTCCCTCTCCCACTCCCCGTGCTTGTGTTCCCTCTCTCGCTGTGCCTCTCTCTGTCAAATAAATAAATAAAATCTTAAAAAAAATAAATAAATAAAATAAAAATAAAATAAACCCCCTCTTTTATTAATCTACATAATCCCTCTTTGGTTTAATAGGATTTTAACTAGCTCTAAATATATGAACCTCACTGAATTTTGAGAGGCTTAAAGCTTTCTTCCAAGCAAGCAAAGTGGATTAAAATCAACCTTTGTGTTTTGTAATTTGCATTTAACTGAACTATACTGTGAGTTTTACTAAAGCCCTTAAGTGGTTTCTTCCTCAGTTGCTGGCATCTCTCTAGGATAAGATCATGAGATTCTATTTCCTTTGATGTATTTCAACTTGCAAACACATTACATGAACAAATTCCTTGCCAGATATGCTCTCTTCTCCCAACACACTCATGCCCCCCAAAACATTTCTCTGCTTTCAAACATTTCATACATAGCTCTTTATTTTCTTTCATTTACGGGTGAAAAATAGATTCTCTGAGAAAATCCTAAAAGGGAAGAAATAGATCTTAATCAAGTGTCAATGAGATGTTAAGATAGGTCAAATCTATGACGGAATTTTTCCGTCTTTCTCAATATTTTCTCTAAATTTCCAGTAGCCAGTGTTGACAAAATGAAACACAACCTTCCTTTTGTATTATCTGCACTGCTCATTTCGACATTCACAGGATTCCTGACTTACAGTTCTTTTTTGAAACAGAATCAAGATGTGTATTTCTTTGATTCATGAAAGCAAAACAAAATATCATGCATGAATTATACTGTGTAACTACTAAAATTTTTATCACTTCTATAAAAATCTTGTATATATGGGTATATAAATATAAAAATAAGGGAATAGTTAACATATACTTTCACCTTTGGTTTCTCAGGGCTATAACCTGATATGAGTTAAGTTGCATAGTTAAATATGGATGATAAATAAAAAGGTCAGACTGTAATAGAAGGGAAAATAGGAATGAAAGAAGGGAGGAGGGGAGGAAGGGAAAAAAGAAGGAAAGCTGAACTTGTTAAAAATGAAGAGAGAGCTGGAAGGCATACTTAGAAGGCACTGTTTGTCTAAATGAAGTGGATGGATGCTTGTATATAGATTTTGGAAGCATGAAATTGAAAGATTTCAGAAGTGTGTAAAGTGGAGTGATGTTTTATGGTTTGGCTGACTTTCAGAAGTATGCGGTTGTAATTCATTGGCTGGCTCTCAGCAGCCTGGCTACTGATGCTGAATTGTCATGGATCAATTAGAACTACTTTTACACAGTTCTGGTGGCTAGAGGTTACTAGAGTCAAAGAACAATCAGTCCATAGGTCAGAGCTTTTTATCCCCAATCCACTTCTCTGTGCTTCTTAGGCAAAGCTGCAGGAGATATTATCAGGGAGTGTCCAGAGCCTCACCAGGGTGCCTGATTCTACCAGAGATAAATGTTTCATTTGCATGTTGGTCAGCACTATTGCAGTTTCCCTCTTTGAATAATTTAGTGAGTCATGTAGGGATAATGGCTGGACAAAAGCATCAAGGTTCTGGATAACATATCAAATGAATATAAGACTTGCAAGAATATGATTTATAAGATTTTTCAGGCTTAATCAAGAAAACAGGTGCCAATTACTCCCTAATTCTATCTCTTCTTTAACTTGCATATATTCTCTTCTTTAAGTTAGAGAAAGCTTAAAAACTAATAAAAAATAAAGAAAAAGAAAAAAGGGCGCCTGGGTGGCTCAGTTGGTTAAGCGACTGCCTTCGGCTCAGGTCATGATCCTGGAGTCCCGGGATCGAGTCCCGCATCGCGCTCCCTGCTCGGCGGGGGTCTGCTTCTCCCTCTGACCCTCCTCCCTCTCATGCTCTCTGTCTCTCATTCTCTCTGTCTCAAATAAATAAATAAAATCTTTAAAAAAAAAAAAAAAAGTTAGAGAAAGCTTAGCCAGGCGGTCATTCCATTCATACAGATATGGCTTTTCTGTACTAATTGTGATACTCATTTGGGTACGTGAAGTCTGGCAATAGTGCAGACTTCCAGCTGGTTGGCCACAAGAAAATCAGAGGCTATTTCTTCATTCATAATTATTAAAGCTAAGGAATTAAATTTGTGGGCTGTGCCCACAGGAAATAAGCTAAACTATTTTTTTAATTAGGTAAAGTGAGGAATACTTTTTTTTTTAAAGATTTTATTTATTTATTTGACAGAGACACAGCGAGAGAGGGAACACAAGCAGGGGGAGTGGGAGAGGGAGAAGCAGGCTTCCCGCGGAGCAGGGAGCCCGACGCGGGGCTCGATCCCAGGACCCCGGGATCATGACCTGAGCCCAAGGCAGACGCTTAACGACTGAGCCACCCAGGCGCCCTATCTTTTGCTTCTTTATGATAACATCCAGGCAGAAAAGGGCTAGACAGTAGATCACCTGGGCAGGCTCCCGGAATGCCAGTCTACAAATAATACTGTTTCTCTGGGATTCTTTTTTTTTTTTTTTTTAAAGATTTTATTTGACAGAGAGAGAGAGAGAGAGAGACAACACAAGCAGGGGGAGCGGGAGAGGGAGAAGAAGGCTTCCCGCCGAGGAGGGAGCCCGATGCGGGGCTCGATCCCAGGACCCTGGGATCATGACCCGAGCTGAAGGCAGACGCTTAATGACTGAGCCACCCAGGTGCCCAGGAACACTTTTTTTTGATTAACACCTTTTATTGTTCAATCTCATGGTAGGATCACCATTATCAGGAACTGTTTTAAAATTATTAGTCACACCACCAGAAAATGGTTTTATTACTCCCATCTCTTCAAGAAAACTGTCCTCTCAGAAAGTTGGAAAGTCACATACTTCACATACTTGTAATTGTCTAATTCTTCATCCCACAGAGAAATAGGACTTGCTCCTCTGCTCCTAGGTTGGGATTAAAATAAATTAAAAAAAAAAAAAAAAAAGGAATGATTCCCACATAAGAGAAGAACCTAGGAAATGGGGGCGCCTGGGTGGCTCAGTCGTTACGCGTCTGCCTTCGGCTCAGGTCATGATCCCGGATTCCTGGGATCGAGCCCCGCATCGGGCTCCCTGCTCGGCAGGAAGCCTGCTTCTCCCTCTCCCACTCCCCCTGCTTATGTTCCCTCTCTTGCTGTGTCTCTCTCTGTCAAATAAATAAATAAAATCTTAAAAAAAAAAAAAGAAACTAGGATATGCATAAAAATATAAACAATTTTTGTGGAGTTCTAGATATATTGTCTCTGGGAATTGTCTAGAAAAATAATCACTGTTATACCTCAAGAATATCCATTTACCCTGTTCTGATGCAAAGATAATTTCCTTTATGTTCCAAAGAATATCATTATAAGTAAAGTTGTCTGATATACCTTTATCTTAATCTTCATCTTTTTTCTATACTTGAACAGTTTGGACAGATACAACCTACTATTATTTATTGATTTATTTGTATTTTGTAGTTGTTAGCATACACAAAATTGCATAAATTAAATGTACTAGCAATAGTTTGGGAGAGCATAATTATATACTATCCCTAGTAAAACCCAGACCTAAGCAAGTTATTATTAGTAGTAAGGGGGCATTTAGATTAAGTTCGTAGCCTAAAAAAGGGCACATAAAAAATACAGCTAAAAGGATAAAGTGCAAATGTATGTGAAGAAAGTATTACAATCATGGTTCTAGACATCTAAGAATCTCATCTCCGTGGTATTTAGCAAACACTGGCCAAATCATGCATATTCCAAAGATTTGTTCCATACTTTCCTTCTGTAACCTATTTGTAGAAATGTTGTGAAGAGCCTCTGTTTTGATCTCTATCAGTATAATCTTTTCCTTTGATAATGGGTGAACTTGTGTTAGTTGGGTAACATTTACCCAAGGATAAATTGCTTATGCTTTAATTGCTTACAAAGTAGTCAAGAGTATTTGATAAGGTAATTTTTTTCTGGTGATGTCCAAGGTTGTATTTCTCTGATGTCTTTTCCAGAATACCAAATTACCTGATTTAGGTCATGCAGGGGATGATTAGGTGGATGAAGGAAAGGATGCCTATGATAAGATCGATATGAATTAGTGCTTTAAAATAATTAGCTAATCCAGCTAAAAGACTGGCAACAAGTATCGATAGATTCATATTTATTTGCATGAGCCTACCAGTGATGGGTTCATAATGCATAATCTATGACTTCTTTATAAGAAATAATGAAAGGATAGCAGAATTAATGATAGTAAAGTGTCATCAGAGCCTACGGATGTATGACAGTTTAGATAAATTTAGTTTTAACATTCTATTTGTTCTTTTCACCTTTCCCAAGAATTGCAAGTGATTTTGGACAGTAGAGCATAAGAAAAAAGAAGTAGAGAATAAGGAATGTAACTTTGCATAATACTTATTCCAGGAAACTGTGTTCTCATGTCAAGGGTTCAGTAAGTTTTGCTTTCACTGATTTTCTCTATTGAATTTCTGTTTTCAATTTCATAGATTTCTTCTGTAATTCTTGTTATTTCTTTTTTCTGCTTGCTTTTGGTTTTTTATTTCTTTTTCTAGTTTCCTTAGGTGGGAGCTTAGAATATTTATTTTAGATTTTCTTTTCTAACATGTGCATCTATTCAATACTATAAATTTCCCTCTAGGTGCTGCTTTCACTGCATCACAAAAATTTGATAAGCCCTATTTTCATTTTCATGTAGTTTAAAATGTTTTTAAATATCTCTTGAGATTTCATCTTTGAACCATGAATTATGTGGAAGTGTGTTGTTTAACCTCTAATAAACCCATCAAAGGCATTGTTTAATTCTGTCACAATGATTTCCATCTTTAGCATTGCTTTTTGGTACTTTCTTAGGATTTCCACGTCTCCTTATATTGCTCATCAGTTCTTCTATGCTGTCTATTTTATCCATTAGAATGCTTAGTATATTGGGGTGACTGGGTGGCTCAGTCCTTAAGCGTCTGCCTTCGGCTCAGGTCATGATCCCAGGGTTCTGGGATTGAGTCCCACCTCAGGCTTCCTGTTCAGCGGGAAGCCTGCTTCTCCCTCTCCCACTCCCCCTGCTTGTGTTCCCTCTCTCGCCGTGTCTCTGTCAAATTAAAAAAAAAAAAAAATCTTTAAGAACGCTTAGTATATTAATTGTAGTTGTTTTAAATTCCTGATTTGATAATCCCAACATCCCTACAATGTCTGTTTCTGATGCTTGCTTTGTTTCTTCAGATTGTGGGGTTTTGTTTTGTTGATTTGCCTTTTGTTATGCCTTATAGTATTTTCTTGATAGCTAAACATGATGTACTGGGTAAAAGGAACTGCTGCAAATAGGCTTTTAGTAATGTGGGGGGTAAGCCGCGAGGGTGGGGGGGAGTGTGCTACAGTCATAGGATTAGGTCTCAGTATTTTAGTTAAACCTGTGTCTCTATATTGTGAACTTCACAGGCACTTCTCAGGTTTTTTCTCCCTTCTAAGGTGTGACAGGATGGCTAGGGGTGACTTTCAGTGATTATTTCCCCTCTCCAGGTCATTTGGGATCTCATAAACAAGTTAGGCTCTGGTTAACTAGTTTTCCGTGTGTTAAGAACAGAGTGTTTTGGTGTGGTATACTTCAGAATGGTTTCCCCATCACCACCCCAGAAGTCCAAGGGGATTTTTCTCAGATACTTATTATGGGCACCTGGTTGAGCTCCTGGAGGTTAATCTCACAATATTTTTGGAGCCTTCCTATGACTGGGCCTCATGAAGTTTTTCACTCTGATTGTTATCTGCACTGAGGCACCAGCTCCTCATCAATTACCATTCAGGTTTCCCTACCATGGCTCTAATTTCTCAGGCAGCTTCCTCTTGTGAGTCTCTGCTCAGGTAAACAGCAACTCCTTAGATATAACTGTCAGTCTCTCCAATCTTGGAGGCAGTAGTTTGCCTCTTCCTCTCTTCTCTTATGAATCCAAGAAAAGTTGCTTGTTTTTGAGACTGTTTAGCTTTATTACATGTTAGAACAGAGTGGCAATTTCTAAATTCCTTACATGCAAAATTGGAAATCAGAAGTCTACTCTATTATTTTTTAGAGTTAGAAATAAACCATCTAATTTTTACCATTAAGAAATAAACAGGTAAGAAGTTAAAAAAGAAAGAAAGAAAAACGGTTTTCAACTAGTTATTTTAATACATTCTAATGGTAATGTGATTTAAATTGTCACCATTTTGTTAAGAAAGGATAAATCAATAGAATGCAGAAAGTCCTGCATATATGAATGGATTTGTTGCATATGTTGGTGGAAATTCTTGTTAGGAGGGAAAGCAGATTTGATATGAATCCAGTCAAATATTATTTGAGGAAGCTATAATAAAACAAAACACATGCAACCTTATTTATAACATCAAACTATTTTTAAAGGGGCTCAAATGTATTAACTTTAGTATTAAACTACAAAGATACTTTAAGAAATGTGGGTGATTACTTTTGAAAATATTTGAGGAAAGCAATCTTTCAAAGCATGCTATGATCATAGAAAGAATCATAATGATGAGCACAAAATACTTTCTTAAATGCTAATATATTCATCCTCATAAAACTATTTTGAATCAATAAAAAATTAGAAAAATGTAGAGGAAAAATATTTCTAAAACTCCATAATGAGTCAGCCTCCAGAAAAAGAAATGTGTATCGTAAATAATGATATTAATTTATTTTCATTGAAATGGATATAAATTTTAAATGCATTATCTAATGCATTATTTACCAATAAATTGTTAAAGAATATATCATATATTGACATTTATTTTGGCTGCAGCAGTTGATTAAAGGGAAATCTCATTCATTCCTTTGAGAAATATATTCAGCAAAACTTCCTACAGGGAAAATTGTAAAATTCCCCTAAAAAATTAAATCGATAATTAAACTAGCATTTTTAATAGAGTAGAATTGCCTTTTCTTTAAAATTATCTTAAAAGAAACAAAAGCAATCAGACAAGAAACAGAATCACAGATTAATTTGTGTATGAAACTAGGGGTCATCCTTCTAAGAGCAGTGAATAGATATGCCAGACATCTGAATAGAAACACTAATGGTTGTAGATATGATAAAATCTGAAAAAGGGTAGCTTTCTCACATAATTAGCACATCTAGATGTGTAAAACTAACTATATCTTCTTTACTATAACAAAGTATTTCATAGCCTTGAAGGTTCACAACACTGTTTCCAAGAAGAAAAAAGAGTGAACATAGTGATTCAAGAGTCAGGCAGAAAAAGGGTATTTGTAGGAAATAGTCTATAAGTAAGGTTTAGAGAGAAGTAATCTACATTGTAAACAAAACAAATGCTGCCAATCAAAGTTTATTGGGTTCAAGTAAAGTTTAATAAAGGATGTATTTGCATATATAATTCTCTCTCCTGAGAAAAGCATATTAGCTTGGACCAGAGTACCAGCTACTCCTGTCCACATGAAATTCCTGCTAGTTTCTGGTCCATTAAAAGTCCCAGGCCAGTCAAATATGAATAATAAAAAGTATACCAGCTTCAGCTCTGACTTAGAGATATGGAAAGAACATCACTTCCTGTCTTATAATTAAGACAAAAACAAAAACAAACTACAAATAAATGCCTTATCTTGAAAGATATAGGGAATGGAGAATATATGACAAAGAACTAACTCCAAAAAGGAAGAAAGGCATGTGTAGAGAAAAACAGGAGTGAAAATTTGCCTACCTGGGACAGACAGCATTAGATACCATATATTTCAATAAAAGAGTCAGCTAGAAATTTTTAACAAGTTTTTATTTTTATTTTATTTTTTTAAAGATTTTATTTATTTGACAGAGAGAGACACAGTGAGAGAGGGAACACAAGCAGGGGGAGTGGGAAAGGGAGAAGCCGGGGAGCCCGATGCGGGGCTCAATCCCAGGACCCTGGGACCATGACTTGAGCCGAAGGCAGACGCTTAACGACTGAGCCACCCAGGTGCCCCTTTAACAAGTTTTTAAAAGCTGAGGTTTGTTTAGCATCAAAGTGTCAAACTCCTGAGGTCTATAGGAAGAACTGCATTTTTTTTTTTTTTAAGATTTTATTTATTCATCAGAGAGAGAGACAGAGGCAGGCAGAGGGAGAAGCAGGCTCCCGGCCGAGCAAGGAGCCTGATGTGGGACTCAACCCCAGGACCCTGGGACCATGACCTGAGCCGAAGGCAGAGGCTCAACCGACTGAGCCACCCAGGCATCCCCCCCCCTTTTTTTTTTTCAGATTTTATTTATTTATTTGAGAGAGGGAGAGGGAGAGAGAGAGAAGCAGGCTTTCTGCTGAGCAGGAAGCCCAATGTGGTGCTCGATCCCAGGACTCTGGGGTCACGACCCAAAGGTAGATGCTTAGCCAGGTGAGCCACCCAGATGCCCCAGAATTACATCCTTTTGCAGACTTTTCATCCAGGAGCCCAACAAATTGCTCACAGGGAATATTGGGGAGCATCCCGAGAAAACTTCCCCTAAGGTGCTGCTGGAGGGAAAAATTATTACCACTCTACTACTACACTTTCCTAAGGAAAAGAAGACTTAATCTACTGAGGGAGGTTATCAGAATCTGTAGCCTGAGGAAAATGGGAAAAAATCATTGAAGACAGAGAGGGAATGCCAACCACCAGCAAAAACACCATGCAGACCCATCTTCCCTATCTTTTCTAAGGAACAACAAGTCTTAATTGATATGAGTAAAGGCATCAAAAATAGTCAAGAGGAGAACAGTAAAAAGAAAAATTCTACATCTGGAGGAAAGGCTAGGCATAGTATTACAACTGGAGAAGGTGCAGGAACCCTCATAAAGGCCACAGCACAGAGACCCATGTTCATGGAGTCTGACTGAGACTTAATGAGAGCACTCAGGTACATCCCAATTCCCCAACCCCCATCACAACATCACCAAGTCCAGTAAAAAGGACAGTGGAGGGGCGCCTGGGTGGCTCAGTTGGTTAAGCCACTGCCTTCGGCTCGGGTCATGATCCTGGAGTCCCAGGATCGAGTCCCGCATCGGGCTCCCTGCTCGGCGGGGAGTCTGCTTCTCCCTCTGACCCTCCCCCTCTCATGCTCTCTCTCTCATTCTCTCTCTCTCAAATAAATAAATAAAATCTTAAAAAAAAAAAAAAGGACAGTGGAATGTTTGTTGGGAACTGTATGAGATAGCTCTAGGAAGCAAAGCAAGGAAAGGCCCAAGAACAAATAGAGAGGCAAACACAAGGTGTTATTAGAAGAATTGGAAGCCCACGATACACTGAGGGTAACCATAACAACAGAACGCAAAACCAACTCACTCCCTAATTAGTTTAACACAAGACTACACACTAAATGCCTAACAGAAGGCAATGAGAAGTAACCCATTTATCATTTGAGTTGGGTTTTTAATTATTTACTACTGGATTTATTCTTCCTGATATCCTGAAGCTATACCAACATTAAGATCAATATTTATCCCTATAACCAATGAGCGAATAACTGAACCCTGCTTTTCCCTTCCCCCAATTTTAAGTTTGCTGCTCTGCACTTTAAATTGGATTAATGAGTTCACAGAAAGTCTCTTCAAATTATTTTCCAAAATTGCTTTATCTTCTAATGATAAACAGAAATATATTTGTCTTTCCTTTAATCTAATTACGACTTTACATATATATTAGAGTTTGTCATATACATAGAATGCTTATACAGTTTCTAGCAATGAATTAGTTTTTTTCTTTCTTTTTTTTTATATTTCTTAAACATTCTAACAGATATTTGGAACATAGGAAATACTAAACTGGTGTTTTTCAGTCATCTATAAGAATTAGGAATCCACACAGCATTTTATATAAAATTTACATTACTCACTTTGATTTTCTTGTCTGCTTCTCATTTCTTTCCTCTAAGTGATTTTTTTCTGAGACTAACTTTTGGAGAGACCTTCCAGTAAGATACAAACTGCAGGGGTGCCTGGGTGGCTCAGTTGGTTAAGTGGATGCCTTCGGCTCAGGTCATGATCGCGGGGTCCTGGGATCGAACCCCGCATCGGGCTCCATGCCCAGCGGAGAGCCTGCTTCTCCCTCTCCCTCTGCCTGCCACTCTGCCTACTTGTGCGCTCTCTCTCTCTCTCTGTCAAATAAATAAATAAAACTCTTAAAAAAAAAAAAAAGATACAAACTGTAGTTACCCTCAATAACCTTTGGGGTGTTGTTTCCTATTGCATTTGATTACACTTCTGATATTTTTTGTTCTTTGGTATTGTTATCACATGATCCCTATTCTGTTTCTTAAATGGTTCTCATTTCAACTGTTTCTAATGCATGTTAAACATTACTTCATGGTACTATGAGAGACGATGGACTCTGAAAAACAAACAGGGTTCTAGAGGGGAGGGGGATGGGAGGACGGGTTAGCCTGGTGGTGGGTATTGAGGAGGGCACGTTCTGCATGGAGCACTGGGTGTTATGCACAAACAATGAATCATGGAACACTTCATCTAAAACTAATGATGTAATGTATGGGGATTAACATAAGAATTAAAAAAAAAAAAACAAACATTACTCCATGGTTTTGTCTCTCCTTTTCTTGATCCTGTGTCCCCGGTGTTAGAAGAGTCACTCAAGGTCTTCTCTTTTATCATCTTATGATGAATTTCATCCAAAACCCTGCTGATTTCTGCTATATTGGCTAGGCCGATATTGATGTTCCCTGGGTCTCTGGAATTGACTTCTGTAACTATGTCACATTAAGTAAGATTTGACATCTTGTTTTTCTTTCCTTCTCCTGATATCAACCTTCATCTAAAAGATTAAAGTCTTCTCTCTCTGGAAAATAACTTATTTCTAAAGGCAGTTCTTTTCTATAATTTAGTTCCATCTGCATTATTTTTGATGACTTTTTTGAGAGTTTGTGCATGTGGATGTCATTTCCTATTTTCAGAAGTGCTGTTTTTCCTAGTTTTAATATTTCATTTATCAAAGGGACCAAGACATTTTGGCAATGCTCATTTCCTATCACTCCTCCATGTTCTCTATTCCAGTATATTAAAAAAATGACTTTATAGTATTTATGTGTCTCTTTTTCTTTTTGGTTTTAACGCCAAGTCTTATATTTGTTAATTCATGTATTAACTGCAAAGGATTTCCTACTATGAATCATTGGGTAAACTTCAGAAGGTTCCAGGACTATTTAAAGTTGTAGGAAAAATTTTGTATAGTAAGCCTGTGTGTGTGATGTGTTATTTCTTTTAAGAAATATAAAACTTATAAGAAATTAAATGTATAGATCTTAAGTTTTCAGTGTTAAGTATTCTGTTTTCATTTTTAAGTTTATAATATCGACAATCATAGACACTAATGTAAGCACCACCAAAAACATGCTAAAAGACATTTCTATCACTCTAGGAAGTTCCCCTGAGCTTCTTTTGTTAAAAAGAAAGGAGCTGAGTAATATGTTTTCTACACTAATCATATATGCTACTCATATATGAATTTAAAAAATGCCACTGATTTAAAATTAATACATGAATAATTATTATATTTAAAATTTTAACATTGAAAATTGGAAAAATAATAGAATGAATCATGAATGCTCAACTTTAAATGGATAGGCAGGTTTATTTAAAATCAATTAACCTATTGCTCTTAAATTAATATCACAAATTTCATGAATTAATTTCTGAAAAATTATATCTGAGAACAGTTGTTAATGTGAACATTCATCAAATAAATATCTCAGGCAGATTTTATTTCAGTGGATCATCCTATGTTTAAACTTCCTAATAAAATGTATTAGAAATTAATACATATTCCTCTCAAATATATATACTCTTTTCAGCCCCATGGCAACAACATAGTAAAAACTTACATTAACAAATCTATGAATAGTCTCTATATTTCTGCACATAACTCCTGAAATGTTCCATCTAAAAATTTTTGACATCAATGTTTACAGTGAGAGAGAATTCCTTTTTTCAGATTTCTCATTTGGTTGTATTTTGCCGTGTTACCAGTATGTGTAATAGATTTAGCAGAAAGGAGGAGGGAGAAAAAGGATCTGTCATCTTGTCCTGACCAAAATCCGGTATGAAGTGACAAAGGTTTGTTTTAGAGATTCTAAAGTATTTGTTTCTAAGGAGTTTGAAAAATTAGTTACTTTTTTCTAACTGGAACTTGATGTTTATTTTGCCATAATCACTCTTTATCAAGGTGCTATTACAGTTCTGGAAGTTAGTTCACCTACTCTATTTTTCTTTCTTAAACTGGTTGCTATGCTGTAGAGAGGAAACATTGCATCCCATAGCCAAACTGAATATTTCTACTTCTTCCTTCTCCCCCCTTCCCCAGTAATGCATTAGCACATTACTCCAGTTCAGAAGAAATATGAACTCAAGAGTAACTCTAATTGCTGGCTCTCTAGCTGAGTTGCATCAATTAATTGCTATTTGGGAATAGATCATTGAAATGCTTCTTTACAGGTGGAAGATAGTGGCAGAGTAGGAGGACCCCAGGTTTGCCTCGGCCCATGAATACAACCAGATAACTGTCAAATCATTCTAAATACCCCTGAAACTGACTTGAAGATTGGAAGAACAGACTCCACAGCCAAAGGGAGAGAAGAGGCCACATTGAAGAAGGTAGGAAGTACGAAGATGCAGTTTGGGAGAAAAACAGATTGTGGCTGCTGTGAAAGGGAGAGAGCCAGGGTCACAGAGAAGGGCCAGAGACAGATTACATATAGGGGGGCACAAGGGGAAAACAAATTCCTCTAGCAATTGGCTTGGGAAGTGAGAGGGGCCAAATTTCATGACTTCTGGCAACCAGTGGGGCATAAAGGCTGTAGTTTTAAAGTCAGTGGTGGTTTGGCTGGAATAAAGCCCAAAGGGCATTACACTTCTTTTAGAGAGAAGGGAGGCAAACAACCCATGGACATACAATGGAAAGAGTGATCTGAAAAGTGCCTGGGGAACAGTGTGGGGAGGTTATTCACTCATTTCAGAGCACATCCCAGAGCAGAAGCATTCACGGAGACATTTCTCCAGGAACAAAGAACTAACCAGAGCCATCTCCCTCCCCCATCCCTGAGCACAAGCACAAGGGCCACCTGAGGAAACGAACACAGCACCGACACTCACTACCTAACTTGCTTATGCCAAGCCCCACCCCCCAGTGTCCCAGAAGAACCACCCTTCTCAGTCTCCTTTGCCTCAGTCCTAGCGAGGTGGGATGCCACCCTGAGAAAATTGCCCCAAATCCTTGCTCACACTGTGCCTCCTGACAGGATTTTTGCAGAGCCCAATTTTTGGCAGTGGTGGCAATAGGTCTCATTTCACTAACAGACCAGAGCACACCCAGTGAAAACACACCACCTTCAGTCCAGGAACCAAACATTGTCTGTCACAGGCCAAGAGAGCCTCTACAGATGACTGGCCTGAAGGGTAAATGGCCAGTACAAAACAGCAGAGCTCACACAGCACTGGAAACACACCCAGAAGTGCCAGACCCTGGGGAACAGAAGAAACCACACAGAAGGGCACTAATGGACCTCTTCTTCATAAAGCCATTGCCCTCAAGAATAGGAGATGTAGCTGACTTTCTTACCACAAAAAAATATAGGCACAGAGACTTAGACAAAATGAGAAGATAGAAAAATTTTCCCAGATGAAAGAACAGGACAAGGCCATGGCCAGAGATTTAAGCAAAATAGATATAAGTACATGCCTGATAGAGAATTTAAAGCAATGACCAGAAGGATACTCACTTGACTTGAGAAAAGAGTGGAAGACATGAGTGAAACCCTTAACACAGAGATAAGAAATAACATAGCAGAGATAAAGGGCTCAATAAACAAAATGAGACACACGCTTGCTGGAATGACCAGCAGGCTGGAAGAAGCAAAGGAATGAATTAGTGACCTACAAGACAGAGTAATGGAAAGTAATCAAGCTGAACAAAAGAGAGAAAAAAGAATTATGCAAAACAAGAATAGACTTAGGGAACTCAGTGACTCCAACAAATGTAATAACATTTGTATTATAGGAGTCCCAGAAGAAGAAGACAAAGAAAAGCATGCAGAAAATAACTTGAAGAAATAATAGCTGATGACTCCCTATTGGGGGAAAGAAACAGATCTCCAGATCCAGGAGGCACAGAGAACCTCCAACAAAATCAACAAAGGCAGATCCACACCAGTACATATTGTAATTAAATTGAAAAAAGATAGTGATAAAGAAAAAAAAAAAATTAAAAGCAGCAAGACCAAAGAAGACAGTCACATACAAGGGAAACCCTATAAGGCTATCAGGATTTTTCAGCAGAAACTTTCCAAGTCAGAAGGCAGTATCATGATATATTCAAAATGCTGAATGGGAAAAATCTGCAGCCAAGAATATTCTATCCAGCAAGGCTATCATTCAGAATAGAAGGAGAGATAAAGAGTTTTCCAGACAAGTAAAAACTAAGCGTTCATGACCACTAACCAGCCCTACAAGAAATATTAAAGGGGACTCTGAGTGGAAAGGAGAGATCAAAAGTGACAGTATAAAGGTGGGAAACACAAAAGAAGTAAAAATGAATATTTCTGTGAAAAATCAGTCAAGGAACTCAAAAAATAAAAGGATATAATATATGACTACATATATCTAAAACATAGGGAGGAAAGGAGTAAAGAATGGTGTCAATTAAATGACCATCAACTTAATATAGACTGCTATATACAGAAGATGTTATATACAAACTGCATGGTAACTAGATAACAAAAAAAATTAAATAAATATGTAAAGAATAAAAAGAAAGAAATTCAAGTACATCACTGAAGAAAATCAGCAAAATATGAGAGAGAAAAAAGGATCAGAGATAACCTTCAGAAATAATGACAAAACAATAATAAAATGAAAATAAATACATAACTATCAATAATTACTTTGAATGTAAATGGACTAAACACTCCAATCAAAAGACATAGGGTGACAGGGGCATCTCAATGGTTCAGTCAGTCAATGGTCTGCCTTCAGCTTAGGTCATGATCTCCAGGTCTTGGGATTCAAGCCCCATGTGGGCTCATGCTCAGTGTGGAGACTGCTTTGGATTCTCAGTCCCTCTGCCCCTTCCACTCATGCTCTCTCTCTTTCTCTCTCTCTCTCAAATAAATAAATAAATCTTTAAAAAATAAAATTCATAGAGTGACAGAATGGGTAAAAAACAAAACCCATCTATATGCTGCCTACAAGAGAGTTATTTTAGATCTGAAGACACCTGCGGATTGAAGTGAGTGGCTGGAGAATCATCTATCATATAATTGATAGGGAGGGGCAGAAGGAGAGGGAGGGAGAGAATCTCAAGCAGACTCCCCACTGAGCACAGAGCCAGGCATGGCTTGATCCCATGACCCATGAGATCATGACCTGAGCTGAAGCCAAGTGTCAGACACTTAACCAACTGAGCCACCCAGGCACCCTGGACAAACTAGACTTTAAAATAAAGACTGTAACAAGCAACAAAGAAGGACACAATATAATAATAAAGGGGACAACCCAACAAGAAATGTAGCAGTTGTAAATATTTATTCACCTAACATAGGAGCACCCAAATACATAAAACAGTTAATAACAAACATAAAGGAACTAATCAATAATAATACAATAATAGCAGGGGATTTTAACACCCCACTTACATCAATGGACAGATCATGTAAACAGGAAATCAACAAGGAAACAATAGCTTTGAATGAGACACTGGAACAGATGGATTTGACAGATATATTCAGAACATTCCATCCTAAAAGAGCAGAATACACATTCTTTTCAAGTACACATGGAACAGTCCCCAGATCAAATAGTAGCCTGTAAAACAAGTCTCAGCAAATTCAAGATTAAAGTCATACCATCTATCTTTTCTGACCACAGAAGTATAAAACTAGAAGTCAACCACAAGAAAAAAATCTAGAAAGAGGACAAATAAATGGAGGTTAAATAACATGTTATCAAACAATGAACAGGCCAGGCAGGAAATAAAAGAAAAAAATAAAATGAATAAATTACATGGAAACAAATGAAAATGAAAACACAATGGTCCAAAACCTCTCTGCTGGGTTGCAGCAAAAGTGGTTCTAAGAGGGAAGTTTATAGCAATACAGGCCTACCTCAAGAATTGGGAAAAATCTCAAATAAACAACAATTTTACACCTAAAGGACCTAGAAAAAGAACAATAAACACAATCTAAAAGCAGAAGGAAGGAAATAATAAAGATTAGAGCAGACATAAATAATATAGAAACTAAGAAACTGATAGAAAAGATCAATGAAACCAAGAGCTGGTTCTTTGAAAAAATCAATAAAATTGATAAACCTCTAGCCAGACTTATCAAGAAAGAAGACAAAGGACTCAAATATATAAAATTGCAAATGAGAGAAAAGAAATAACAGTCAACACATAGAAATACAAACTAACATAAGAAAATATTATGAGGGCACCTGGGTGGCTCAGTCGTTAAGTGTCTGCCTTCGGCTCAGGTCATGATCTCAGGGTCCTGGGATCGAGCTCCTCATCAGGCTCCCTGCGCGGCAGGAAACCTGCTTCTCCCTCTCCCCCTCCCCCTGCTTGTGTTCCCTCTCTCGCTGTGTCTCTCTCTGTCAAATAAATAAATAAAATCTTAAAAAAAAAAAGAAAAGAAAATATTATGAAAAACTATATGTCAAAAAATTAGACAAACTAGAAGAAATGAATAAATTCCTAAAAACATATAAATTACCAAAACTGAAGCAGGAATAGAAAATTTGAACAGACTTATATCCAGCAAAGAAATTGAATCAGTAATCAAAACATTCCCAACAAACAAGAGTCCAGGACTAGATGGATTCACAGGTGAAGTCTAAACATTCAAAGAAGAGTTAATATCTATACTTCTCAAACTATTCCGAAAAACAGAAAAAGAAGGAAAACTTCCAAATTCATTTCATGAGGTCAGTATTACCCTGATACCAAAATCAGATAAAGACACCATGAAAAAAGAGAACCACAAGATCATACCCTTGATGAACATATATGCAAATCCCTCAACAAAATACTAGCAAGCTGAATCCAACAATACATTAATAAAATCATTCACCAAGATCAAGTGGGATTTATTCCTGGGTTGTAAGGGTTCAATATTCACAAATCAATCAACTTGATACATCACATCAATAAGAGAAAGGATAAGAACCATATCATCATTTCAATAGATGCAGAAAAAGCATCTGACAAATTTCAAAATCCATTCATGATAAAAACCCTCAAGAAGTAGGTTTAGAGGGAACACACCTCAACATCATAAAGGCCATATATGAAAAATCTATGGCTAACATCATCCTTAATGGGGAAAAACTAAGAGGTTTTTCAGGAATAAGACAAGGATGTCCACTCTAACCACTTGTGTTCAACATAGTACGGGAAATCCTAGCCACAGCAACCAGACAACAAATAGAAATAAAAGGCATCCAAATTGGTAAGGAACAAATAAACTTTCACTACTTGCAGATGACATAAGCTATATAGAAAACTTGAAACCCTTCACCAAAAAACTGCTAGAACTGATAAATGAATTCAGTATATTCACAGGATACAAAACCAATGTACCGAAATCTATTGCTTTTATACACCAATAATGAAGCAGCAGAAACAGAAATTAAGAAAACAATCCTATTTGCTCCTGCACCAAAAATAGATACGTAGGGATAAACCTAAACCAAACAGCTGAAAACCTGTACTCTGAAAACTGTAAGACATTAAAGAAAGAAATTGAAGATGACACAAAGAAATGGAAAGACTCCATGTTCATGAATTGGAAGAACAAATATTGTTAAAATGTCTATACTAATTAAAGCAATCTATACATTTAATGCAATCCCTATCAAAATACCAAAAGCATTTTTCAAAGAACAAGAGCAAACCACCCTAACATTTGTATGGAACCACAAAAGAACACAAATAGCCAAAGCAATCTTGAAAAAGAAAAGCAAATCTGGAAGTATCACAATTCTATATTCCAAGATATATTACAAAGCTGTCATCATCAAGACAGTATGGTACTGGCACAAAAACAGGCACACTGATCAATGGAATAGAATAGAAAACCCAGAAATAAACCCACAACTGTATGGTCAATTAATCTTTGACAAAGCAGGAAAGAATATCCAATGGGAAAAAGACAGTCTTTTCAACAAATGGTGTTGTGAAAACTGGACAGCTACATGCAAAAGAATCAAACTAAACCACTTTCTTACACATAACAGAAAAATGAATTCAAAGTGGATTAAAACATGTGACACCTCAAACCATAAAAATCCTAGAAGAGAATACCTCTTTGACATCAGCCATAGCAACTTTTTTTCTAGATATGTCTCCTGAGGCAAGGGAAACAAAAGCAAAAATAAACTATTGGGACTACATCAAAATAGAATTCTTCTGCACAGTGAAGGAAACAATCAACAAAACTGAAAGGCAACCTATGGAATGGAAGAAGACATTTGCAAATGATATATCCAATAAAGGGTTAGTATCCAAAATATATAAAGAACTTCTAAAACTAAAAAAAGAAAAATAATAAAACTTCTAAAACGCAAAACCACAAAACCAAACAATCCAACGTGAAAATCGGCAGAAGACATGAATAGACCTTTCTGAAAAAAAGACAAACAGATTGGTAACAGACACATGAAAAGATGTTCATCATCACTTAACATCAGGGAAATGCAAATAAAAACTACAATGAGATATCACCTCACACTGTAAAAATGGCTAAAATCAACAATAAAAGAAACAACAAGTGCTGGCAAAGATGTGGAAAAAAGGAACATTCATTCCTGGTTGGTGGGAACACAACCTGGTGCAGCTACTGTGGGAAAGAGCATGGAGGTTCCTCAAAAATTAAAAACAGAACTACCCTACAATCCAGTAGTTGCACTACTGGGTATTTACCTTAAGAATATAAAAACACTAATGCAAAGGGATACCTACACCCCTATTTTATTGCGGCATTTTTTAGAATAGCCAAGATATGGAAGCAGCCCAAGTGTCCATGGATTAATGAACAGATCAAAAGGAAGTTTTATATATATATATATTTATATATATATTTATATATATATATTTATATACATATATTTGTATATATATATCTCACAGAATATTATCCAGCCATAAAAGAGTGAAATCTTGTCATTTGCAAGGACATGGATAGAACTAGAAAGTATTATATGCTAAGTGAAATAAGTCAGTCAGAGAAAGACAAATACCATATGATTTCACTTTAAAAAACAGAAAAAAAAAAGAAAAAGGAGTGCACTTGTGATGAGCACAGGGTGAGGTATGGAACTGTTAAATCACTATATTGTATACCTGAAACTAATAAGACACTGTATATTAAAAAAGTTTTCTTCCAGTTTTTTTTTTTTAAAGATTTATTTATTTATTTTAGAGAGGGAGTGAGCACAAGCGGGGGAGGGGCTGAGGGAGACTCTTTAAGCAGACTCTCTGCTGAGTGCAGAGCCCCACATGCAGGGCTTGATCCCAGGACCCTGAAATCATGATCTGAGCTGAAATCAAGTCGGCCAAGTAACTGATTGAATTACCAAGGCACCCCCTTTCAGCTTCTTTCAATTAGTAGGGTATATGTAATGCAAATAAAAGCATGTTCCATGATATTTCTGAGAACGTGCACTAATTTTTGTTCATTTTTAATAGCATGCCTTTAATTATAATTAGGCTAGATAATCGTGTTCTCCTGTAAGAAAGGTAACAGAAATCTATTGTCATTTAGCTAACAGTTACATTGAAATTTTTCTCTTTGATTTGAAATGTTCTACTTCTTTTTCCTTCAATTTCTTAATCAAAAGGAAAAATATTTTACAGTCTTACTCTGTATTCCTTTTTACACATAGGGAGTTTTGCAAGCTATAACCACCATCATTCCCTTCAATGACTGTAGCTAAACATTTAAGCTAATTTTTGTTTCTCAAATAAGAAATTTCATTTTCTCTTATATAAGTTCTTTCAGGAAATGGATGTGATCTGTATTCACAGATATTCATTGAATTTTTTTTCTATTGGTGGTACAATTTACTATTTTAGCAATTAGAGAAGCCCTAGAAATAATGTGGAATAGCTGGAGAAGTAGTTTGTAAGTACTCTGAGCTGATACTACTACTGTACTGGGTATAAAAGCAGATGGCTTTCTAATACAACTATGGATATACTAAATCTATTTAACCAAATAAACCAGCATTATAGTCCAATACGAAAGAAAACGAGTTAAAATAAGTTGGCTACATTATTTGCAAAGATAGATTACCCGATGATTTTAACCTAGTCTGATTGGCTTTAGACTCACATGAATTGATGTTAAACGATGACAAAATGTTCATTTCATGTGGTTGATTTAACTGGTAGTAGAACATAAGCTGGATCTTAATTCAAAATCAATATTTTAAAAATTGTGGAGTTCTCTACAATGTTCATTTGTTTCAGCCACTTTTAAAATGCTTTCTCATTGGCAACGATCCAGATTAAGAAATACATATCCTTGGATTTTGTGGCATGCAAGTTGTTCAATTGAGATTTACTCCTAATACACAACAGCATTAGGATTAAAATATGCATACTTTAGCGTTCACTTTAGGGTTTGCTGAAAGCTTTCAGTAGATAGGAAAGTTAAACTATGATGCCATATTTGCTGGATATTATTCATGACTGGTCAGGTAAATCTGATAAACATCCATACCCTCCAGACAACTTTTTCTGATAGTTTTTTATAGTTTATTTAGAGGGCCCAAAATGTGCTGTCACACAATTTATAGTCCTGGAAGAATAGACACTAAGGGATCTGTTATAAAAAATATGTTATGAACTATAATTATATTTTCTTGTAAGGTTGTAAATTAAGAATGGTATAAAAACAAGCATACTCGTGAAGAGGGTATACATTCTAATACCATAGCTGTATTCCCTATCTTCTGAGGGAAAAGATAGTCCAGACCGGACTGAAAAAAAAATAATACAAGAGAAGGTTTTTTGTTTTGTTTGTTTTTTATTTAGCTACTATGTGCCAGACACAATCTCACTTAAATATCTTATAGACCTTGCCAAGCAAGTTGAAACAAAGCAGAACAAAACAAAATCAAGGTTCAGTCACTTTAAATACGTTGTTCAACATCACA
Source organism: Neomonachus schauinslandi (assembly GCF_002201575.2). NCBI lineage: Eukaryota > Metazoa > Chordata > Mammalia > Carnivora > Phocidae > Neomonachus > Neomonachus schauinslandi. The sequence goes on from NC_058404.1 coordinate 10,456,446, forward strand.
TAGCTCATTTTTGTACCATCCTATATTTCCTCATAGTACTTAAAACAATTCCATTCAGTCAGTTATTAAGTTATAAATTGTTACCTGATGTCTGTGTGCTCTGGTAGGATATAAACTCCATGGCTACTTTGTACTCCCCTGAATCTAGCCTCCTGTGTGCTCTTCATAAATATTGGTTGTATAAATGAATGGCTCCTTCAGGGGGGTGGCTAGAAGGATCAAAAGTAAATAAGAAAATATGGATTGAGAATTTTAGCACAGTTTAACAGGATGGGGCTTTCCATAATACTTTTTACAAATCCAGGCACCTTGAAAATTTCCTCTATTTTCTAATTTATTTCATATGTTAGCTTATTTTTGTCCAATATTAGATTCCTGTGGCTGCTGGACTAAATTATCACAAACCTGATGGGTGAAGACAACAGCAATTTATTCTCCTTCAGTTCTGGAGTGCAATTTATTCTCTTTCGGTTCCCATTCAGTCTGAATTCCATGTGTCTCTGGCAAGATTCTACTCCCTGTTGCCTCTCGATTCTGGTAGTTCCCGCCATTTCTTGGCATTCCTGGCGTAAGGCTGCATCCCTCCAATCTCTGTGTCCATCTTCACGTAGCTGTCACTTCTGTCTGTATGTCAAAGCTCCTTAGTTTCTCTTTCATAAGGACATTTGGGATGGATTTAGGGGCCACCTGGAAAACCCAGAATGATCTCCACATGCCAAAATCCTGAAGCATACTGCAAAGACCTTTTTCCTTTTAAGGTAACATATTCAGGTTCCAGGGATTTGAACCTGAAATCTTTGGGTGGCCGTTAACTCATCATTAAATATTTTAAGGATTTTCCATTTGCAGATCCTGGTTCTAGGGCTTAAGCTTACAAAAATGTATAAACTGAAGTTGCTAAATATAAAAGTCTGTCCTTGGACCATCCAGAAAATTAAACTGGGGACAAATTCATTTCAGTTTAAAAGAGTTAAGAATGAGAGTTTGGAAGAGCATGGGGGTGTTTTCATTTATATCCAATGCAGTATGAACTTCCATATTATCTCTTATCCCATTCATTGTGAAATAATTAAAAATTTATGGACATATTAGTAATTATTGTTCATGACTTAACTTAAGCTCACACCTTACCCAAATGTCTCATCCTTATTGAAATGATTTTCATTTCTGACTCTATTAACCTTACACTAAAGAGAAAACATAGAAAGAAAATTGACTAAAGCAAATGATTGACTTATTTATTGGCTGGATAAATTAAAACACAGAAATTAGGAACTCCTCAATTATATCTTAACTGAAAGATAGAATGAATTATATAATATTGCTCTTTGCAAAACAGAAGAGATAATGGATTGAGAAACAAGGAAATGTACTGGCTTACAAAAAGAGATCTATAATACAGATGGCAATAATCTCATTGAGATTCTCATAAAATTAACTGATTTTTTAATAACATTTTAATGTCTATTATTAGTAAATTGCTGTTCTGAGGCTTCTCGGGCAGCATCCACCTGGGTCTCTTGGAAACCCTGTTCTGCATGAAGCCAGCTGCCATGAAAGAAGTCCAAATCCCTGAGATCACCACGCTGTGAAGAAGTCCAAGTTAGCCATGGAGAAAAGCCATGTTGAAAGAGAGATGCCTGACTTCCTAATATGTCCAGCCATCCCAGATCAACATCAGAGACAGGGATGAAAAAGCCTTCAGATGACTCCAGTCCCACCCATTATCTCACTGTCACTTCAGGAGGCATCCCAGCTGAGAACCACCCAGCTGAACGCAGTTAAACTCCAGAACTATAAGAGATTATAGTAAATGGTCACTTCAAGTCATTAAACTTTTGGGGGGCTTTGCTACATAGAAATAGATAATTAAGACACACTCCCTTTTTACAGATGAAGAAGTTGCAGCTCAGAAAATTTAAGTAAATTGCCCAGGGTCACATAAATAAGTAATAATGTGGAAATCAGACCTAGCTTTTAACATTCTCATACATTTTCATGCCCTCCATATCATTCTACTGCCTTTAGGTGTCCCAGCTTTCTTGTTTCCTTGCTCTTCCACTGTTAGCATCTTATTAAGGCCTTATCATGTCATGAACTAGTTTCCTCCTCTACACCCTCTTCTCCCCTTTTCCCTCTACCTCTTTCTTCATGATCAGATTATGATCTTTATAATAACAGTAACAGCTTATAGTTAGTAAGTAAGAACCAAATGCTAGGCACTTAGCATTTAACATGAGTCAAGGATTTTATATCTGTTATTTCATTAAATATTCCCACAAACCATCCCACACATCATAGTTAAATTGTCATCACTAGATTCTGCATTTAATAAACCATATTTTGCAAATAAATTTCCTTTTCCTTTGGGATACATACCATGTTTTCTAGGATATTTTTATTGTGGAAGAAGATGAAAAATAAACATGGATATTGAGGTAATTGCAGGTGGTGACAAGTGCCATGAAAAATAAATTAAAAAATGGAGTGTTGCAGTAAGGAACATTATGTCTGAGGCATAGTGCTTTCGGGGGACTATGTAGGATGTAGTGGTCAGATAAGTCTTCTCTGAGAAGGTAGTGATCAGGCTGAGATCAGAAAGATGGAAATGAGCTCACCAAATGAAGATCAAGGAGAAAAGTGTTCTAAGCAATGGATAAGACCAATGCAAAGACCTTGAGCCTTAAAACGTTTGACAAATTCAACAGAATAAAATAATGTTTACTTGGAAAGTAACGATTAAGGAGAAAAAACTTTAAAAAAAGTGGAGGTAAGATTAGCAGGGGCTGATTATGTAGGATACTGCAGTGATAGGGAACTTGGCTTTAATTCCAAGTATATTAAAAAGGCAATAAAGTTATTGAACAAAAGGGTTGGCATGCTATGATTTATAATCGTTATTTAGGAGGGCAAATGCAGAAGCAGGGAGATCATTTAGAAGGAGGCTCTTGAATAGTTGAGGTGAGAGCAGATGGTAGCTTGGAATCAGTTGATATCAGTGAAGATAAAGAAAATGGGTATTAGAATCTACAGGATATTCTCTTCATTTGTGCCTCAATATGTATGAATGTATGGTTATAGGGTTTTTTGTTTTGTTTTGTTTTGTTTTTTAATTTAGAACACGTTAAGGTCCAAGGAGTGATAACAGGTGTTGGCCACATGAAGGACTGAATCCTAAATAACTCTCCATAAAACTATTTTTGTCTTGGATAGACTGAAAATTTCTGCAGTGATACTACCCAATGTCTATAATTGATCAGTTGATTAACTGCCTTTCTCTATAAATTTTGGTCAAAATACATATGTTTCACAAGAGTATGGTGCATACAAACCAAGAAACTTGAGCTCTTCCTGGAAGAATAATGCATGAGCCTGAATTTTTTTAATATCTTTTTATGATTTGGGTATCTGCTTCACAACCTTATGTTTCTCTGTTTACCTAAGCACTTAGAAGAAAATAGAAGATTTTTAAATTTAAGAGAAATATTTCTGAGAAACAAATCATTTAACCGTATTTAAGAAATTAATAAAAATATAATATACCTGATTCTACCGGGTTTCCCACCCATATTTCTCGGAAAAATGATAGTTTCACTATTCTCCCTAACTGTAAGGAGAACATTGTGTTCCCTAATGTTATCACACTTAATTCTTAGAGAATGTTTTTTGTAAAAGAATATAAAAGTAAGTAAAGCAAAATAAAAAAGCAACAAAAATTACATACGTTAGTTTTCATTTTTTTAAAGTATGGTAATTTTAAGATGATACTCAAACATTTCAGTTAAATGAAGTTAGTTCACCAGACTCCAAGTGCAGATACTATCCAACTAGGCAAATACTATCCTGGATCATTGTGGCTTTACTTGTTAACATTTAGTTGTTTTTCTCGTAATCAAAAGGATTCCAGTATGTCAGATTGCATGGCAGTACAATGGGTGACTCATCTCTTATTCCTGTTTAACATGATGAACGCATAACACAAGTTGGCTATAAAGTTATGTATTTCATATAATGTTATGGAATATAATATTATCAAAATTATATCTGATCCCTCAAATATGATCCTTTTTATCCAACCCCAATCCAATGTTTCCATTTCAAGAGGATCCTTATCATTTCTTCTCTGACTTCTGGCTATTAGTAGCCTACTAATAAGATGCCAGTGATTACAACCACAATCACCTCTGTTTACTCCCTTACCTACTGCCGAAAGGATCTTTCTAAGCCAAAGCTATTCTCCTCCAGTGCCTAACATCTATCAGGGGTCTTATACTGCTTTCCTGGATATCCCATTCAATATAGATGCCTCTGCTTTGGCACAATTTAGGCCACTGTGCATATTTCTATTATTTTATTTATAAGAACTATTTAAATTATAGACAAGAATAATCCAATAAATGAAGATGTTCATCTTCTGAAAATACACACACTTTCAAAACAAAATACTCAACTATGAAGCCAAACAGAAAATACTATGCTGACCACGACATAGATTTCTAATATACTTGAGTTATTTTCATGAACATAGTAATTTCAAGATCCCTAATATAACTTGAAGCAGAAATAATAGTAACTTCACTCAGAATTCTGGAGAAGTTAATAGATATTGCAAAAATGTATACTCATTTCCCAACTGTTTAATGCATCAAACATAATCACATGCTCCTTTAAGTTTTATTTTAGAAGCAAACTTACAGTTTTATCTATTAAATCATTATTTGAGAGAAAGGACTTCACTGTGACTTTCTGGAAAATTCATAAGTAAGTTTATAGGGTACCAAGAAATAATATTTCTTTCATCTTATTAGTTGCTTCGATTAGCATATCAACTTATTATTGAAGATATGTTTTACTGTTTAGTGCTTATCCCCTGATGGATTAATCTATGTAGTCATACAGAAGCAGGCACCAGATTATAATTGTTATTTATAATTTATTCATATTTGATACTTTGCTACTTTTGTGTTGATATTACTAGGTTAGAGTTGAAACAGTTTGAGTGAATTTTTTGTGCTTTACCTGGAATGGCTCATAGCTCTTAATTCAGAGTTAATAGGATTTTGAGACACTAGACCAGTAAAGGAAAGTAGCCTCATTTGATAAGTAGTGATTGATTAGATCAGTTAACATTTTTTTGTTATTGTTGTTACAGAAAATAAAATCAAGCAGTGCACAGATTTGTGTTTTCTCAATTAATCATTTAAGTTCTCCATGACTTTTACTTATATTTCTATGATATTCATTCTTATATTTATGGGGATCTAGAAAAGCAAATCAATACTTACTTTTAAATTTTTATGTAATGATTAATTTTATGTGTCTCGACATTATGTACCCAGACATTTGGTCAAACATTATTCTGGGTGTGTCTCTTGAGAATGTTTCTGGATTAGATTAATATTTGAATTGGTAGATTGAGTAAAATAGATTGCCCTGCCTAATGTTAGTGGGTCTCATAATGAGTTGAAGGCCCGTATATAACAAAAAGGGTAAGAATTTCTTCTACCTGACTGCCTTTGAGCTGCGACATTGGTTTTTTTATTCCACCTTCAGATTTGCATTGGAACATTTGTTCTTCCTGGGTCTAAACTAAGCCTGCCGACTTTCAGATTGGAACTACATCATTGACTGTCCTAGGTGTCTACCTTGCTGACTGCAGATCTTCAAACTTTTCAACCTCTGTAATTGCTTGAGCCAATTCCTTATAATAAATCTCTTCCATATACATAAATATAGCCTCTTGGTTCCATCTCTCTGGAGAACCCTAGTACATTCTATATTCTAATATAAATAAAATTCAGTAAGCTATGTCTGAAATGCACTGAAGGGAAGAAATTAAAACTATGTAAAATGACTTTTGTTCATTTCTTACATTTGCTCTTTCTTGCATCATATATTTATTTATTAATTAATAAGCCAGTACTATGTGCTAGTTATTGTCTAAAGCACATGAGATGATGTAGTGAACAACATAGACAAAGATCCCTGCTTTCATGGAACTGGCAAGTTAAACAATAAATAACAAACACTATATAAGTAAATTATTAATACTTTGGAAGGGGGTTAAAAGAAAAAGAAAAAGAAATGGAGAAAAAGAAAAAAATATAGGAGTGCTGAGGGAGGGTCAGGGTGATGGGGCAAGGACACTTAGTAATTTCACAGAGCTGTTAGAATGGTCTTTCCTAAGAAGGCATCTTTGGAGCAAATCTTGAAAGAAGTGAGAAAGAGGTAATCACACAAATATCTTGGGGAATAGTATACCAGATAGGTGGAAGAGCCAATTCAAAGGTTCTGAGGTGAAATGTACCTCATGTATTTGAGAAAGAATTAGGACGCCAGCGCAGCAAGGGGCTAAATGATCTAAGTTGGAGGGGAAATATGATGTGACCAGAACAGTAACAAGGTGAAGAGATATCCAGAGCCTTGTTGACCAATGGCAAAACAATAACGTTTGCACAGAATGAAATAGGAAATTATTTTCAGGTCTTAAGGCACATGAATTATATATCTAATGACTATTTTAAAATAACACTTTGGCAAACATCTTGAGAATGGACCGGAGGAAAGGAAGGACAAGAGCAGTTAACACAGTTAAATATTATTACAGAAAATTGGGGATGGTGTCAACTCACAGGATAACGACAACTGAGATGGTGAGAAGTGGTTGGATTTTGGAGCATAACAAAAGGGAATTCATGGCTGGTAGAATGTGGCCTGTGATAGGAATTCCAGGAAACTTTGCCAAATCATTAGCTTGAACCACTGGAACTAGTTGTCATCAACCAACATAGTAAGGCTGTGAATAGAGTAGGTAGGAGAAGAAGAATGGGAGTTCAGGTAGGGAATTGTTTGTTTGTTTGTTTGATTTGCTATTGGACAACCAAGTAGAGATGTTGAGAATGTAGCTGAATATATGGGCCTAGAATTTGGGAAATCTATGTGACCTGGAGTTATATACTGGGAGTTGTCATCCTATAAACTGTATTAAAAGCCATAAACCTAGACAGATTTCCAAGGGAATCAGTGCAGACAGAGAACAAAAGAGTATGTGGAAATAAGCCTTAGGAATAAAAGAAGAAGCCATAAAAGGAAAGTGGAAAACACCCACTGGTAAAATAGCGGGGGAAATCAAGAGAATCTGGATACTGAAAAGTAAGTGAAGAAAGTGTTTTGAGGAGGGGTCTGACACATTGTCAAATGCTACCAGTAGGATGAGAACTAAGAATTGACCATTCTGTTTAGCAATGTGGAGATCACTGGCAATGATTACAAGACATTTTTAGAAGAAAAATGGGACTGAAATCTAAGTGAAGTAGATGTCTTAGTGCTGTGTATATATTTCCATCACCTGTTTTATTAAGTTAGGATGACAACAAAATATTTTAATGAAATTAAAGAGTAACCTGTTGCTTACAGAGATGGGCTTCTTGTATTTTTAGTAACATAAATAAGCAATAGAGATATATTTCTATTTCAAACGCACTTTGTAATATTTTTAAATAAAAAAAGAAAAATGTTGAAAAAGATTTTCTAGTTATGGATTTTATATTTGCATTATGTGATAAAGAGTATAAGCCTCACCTTCAATCAAAGAGCTCCCTTATGAACCTCTAAGTTCCCTAAATCTGTGGCATTAATTCTCTTCCCATATATGCTCCAAAACGGTATGCTCAAGCTTCAGCAAATTATTATTGAATGCAGTGGTAATCAATACAATAAACTCAATATCCTCCATTATTACATCAATCCTGATTACTTTGTTCAGGTAGTTAGTAGGAGCTGTGTGAAAACAGGATAAAGACAGACACAGAAACGTTAAGAGAGAAAAAGACAGGGATACTCCTAAATATGATCAAAGATATTTGCAGTAACAAGTTTGATATACAAAATAAAACAAAAAAATCATAGCTTGATTCAAATGTAGTAATTATTATCAAATGAACTTATGTATAAAACTAATTAAATCTTATCATGTACTATATATCTTGTGATTTGCCATCCCAGCTACAAATATCAAGTAATATTTCTCTATCTTAAATATATAAAAAGATAAAATAATTTTAATGTTCTTCAATACTGTGTAACAGTTTAGAAAAATCAAAAGAATAAAACTATTCTTTAGGATGATCATAATATATTTTAATTCTCACTATAAATATTGAAATGCAGAATTAAGCACTGATATATTGAATCAAATCAACTCAGGCAGGCAAACACCACTTAAGCAGATAGTTTTTCCAAATACTATTTTAGACAGCCAAAAAAATTGTGCTTATTACATAGTCCAGGACTAACTGATCTTTTAACAAGTTCTTGAGAGAAAGTTGAATGTATTGAATGCACTATATTTTAAACTCAAGAACATATTTGTCTGTGGCTTTAAAAAAGTACTCCATTTTTATTTTACCTAAGTATATGTTTCCTAGTTTCATAAATATGTTTTTTTAACAACACTTTTAAAACATTACTTCATTAGAAACATACGTGAATTTAAATGATGTCATCAGATTTCTGGACTTGTTATAATTTATTTGAATTTAAAAATAGTATCCTATATTAATTTTTCTAAGATGATTTTATTTAGATATAGTAGAGAAAACACTTCTAAAGTTATAAATATACCATTTTTAAGTATTTTATTGTATACTTAATCAAAATCATACCTTTATATTTCTCGCTGAAAATCTCCATCTTTCTTTTTTTGCTTCACTGAATACCCTAGAGCTTCCCAATGGGAAAATAAATAAAGCCTCTAATAATGCCTAATTTCCCAAGGCGCATCCTGTCTTGATTTGGAATATTTTAACAAAGGCAAGAATAATCAGTCTCCACTGTGTTTATCAAAACTTTAGAAATTTTCACTACAATTTTTTTTCCTTTTAAACATATAAGTGATTGCATAGGCTTCCTGTTCGAATTGGTAAAGTTTCCTTTAACTATTTGAATGATATGTTTTGACACAGAGTCTCAAAAGCCTTAATTTACAAGCAGGTTATGATCAATAATGGTTAAGATTATGACGAGTGAAGGCTTACTGATTTCCTTCTTGCTTGTCACCCAGGGCTCTTGTGAGTGGTTTCCTGTTTCTATCACACTTGTCTAGTGAGGATGTGTTTTAACTCCTCTCTGTCCTTGTCTAATTTTTTAAAAGAGATGGATGCAATATTGGGTGTGTCTGAAAGTTTGGTTAATTTTATTTGCATTCATTAAGATGTGGTTTATTCACTTTACAAGGTTATTTAGACAGAAGGCAGCAATTTGGGGGGAAAATCTCATTTATACACACCAACACCCATATTTAAATAAATACAGTGGTATTTTAAGTAACTCATAAAACCAACCTGGTGTGACCTGAATACTGTTTTAAACCCTTAAATTGGGGGCGCCTGGGTGGCTCAGATGTTAAGCGTTTGCCTTTGGCTCAGGTCACGATCCCAGAGTCCTGGGATCGAGCCCTGCATTGGGCTCCCCGCTCAGCAGGAAGCCTGCTTCTCCCTCTCCCACTCCCCCTGCTTGTGTTCCCTCTCTCACTGTGTCTCTCTCTGTCAAATAAATAAAATCTTAAAAAAAAAATAAAATAAACCCTTAAATTGTAGTGAAATTGGAATTATGTATAGTGAAGAAGAAAACGTCTACTAAAGGGGGAAGATAAAACAAACAGAATTAATATCATTTCTATTAACTGACTTCCTTAATTAATCTATTCTAAAATAGTTGGAACACAGTTTCTTGAGAACATGAACTCAGTGGGCCTTCATTTTTTTTTTTAAGATTTTATTTATTTATCTGACAGAGAGAGAGAGACAGTGAGAGAGGGAACACAAGCAGGGGGAGTGGGAGAGGGAGAAGCAGGCTTCCCGCCGAGCAGGGAGCCCGATGCGAGGCTCGATCCCAGGACCCTGGGATCATGACCTGAGCCTAAGGCAAACGCTTAACGACTGGGCCACCCAGGCGCCCCAAGATTATTTTTTTACCTTTTAAAGTGGTTTTACTCTTTGCCCACTTTTAGTTTTCAGGATTTTATTTTCTTAATGATTTCCCCCCCAAAAAAATGACAAAAAAAAAAAAAGTCTGTACTGTTACTAGCCAAATAATTAACATTGTATGGGAAATTAAATAATGTATGTATATATATATATATATGAATTAATTTTCTTTGTTTCTTTGTAGTTTTATTTTTAGTGTGGCTACTAGAAAACTTTAAATGCCACATACGGCTCATATGTGTAGTTCTCATTATATTTCTGATGGATATATTGTTCTGGAGCATTGTTTACAATAAATGGCATTATTAATGCTAACAATGCTGAATGGAAAATCATAATGGAGCAATACAATTACACACATCCAATAAAAATACCTGTCAGCCTTTTAAGTTTCTTTTTTTTTTTTTTTTTTTTTTTTATTTATTTTTTAAAGATTTTTATTTATTTATTTGAAAGAGAGAGAATGAGAGAGAGCAAGCACATGAGAGGGGGGAGGGTCAGAGGGAGAAGCAGGCTCCTTGCTGAGCAGGGAGCCCGATGCGGGACTCGATCCAGGGACTCCAGGATCATGACCTGAGCCGAAGGCAGTCGCTTAACCAACTGAGCCACTCATGCGCCCAGCCTTTTAAGTTTCTTGTAAATGATAAGATCTCCCCAGGTTCTGTTTCATTTTCCCTGGCACCCGGGGGAGCCACACCCATTATATCTGTCATGTGCAGTGATGGGTATAGTTACAGCTGCAAAATGATCTCCTTTTATATCTCTATTTCCATGTTCTCAGAATGAAGAATATTTCACCTTTTATCTGGAAATTTGCCATTATTTTGCCTCAGACCAAAAGCTTTATTTTATTTAACTTTTTAAAAGTTATCATGGGTAGCAAAGATACACTTTTTTTCCTTTGCCAAATGTTCTGAATAAGATCATTTTATTAACTCAATTGAAATATAAAATATATAAAATACGCTTTTCACACTAATAAGCCTGATGTTCATCTTCCAGTGACTTACGATCAACTCAGAAATATCTCAGTTATTCAAAATCCAAAAAAGCATGCTGTGAATTTGCATCAGAAATCTTAAAAAGTTAATCAGGCGCTCATTTTTACTTAAGATGATAGAGAAAGATCACAATTTGACATAATTTGTTGTTTTTGTGCTTCTGTCCATAACTGAGTAGCTCAGGGAAAGCAGTTACGGAAATTATTCTGCACTCCCCCCCCCCCCGCCATCTTGTACCCTTGTATCTCTGAAGCATGTTTAAGTGAAGTCTAGAAATCCTATTTATTTTCTTGCATAATGGGAAGCTCCTACTAAGTACTGGCTTGAGAAACCCATAACAATCTTTTTTTTTTTCTTCTTCTTTTAAGATGATAGCCACAGGGACTGTTTAGAGTTCATTGAATTATTCAATTCTTACTCTGATGAGAATGCACAAAGGCTCAGAAATTTTAGTATTATTTTCTCATGGTGTTTGGGGCTTCACACATAGGCAAAGATGTAGCTTCAATAAGAGAATTTAAGAATTACTTAAGGATTATAACATTAACCACATACAGGTTCCTATACAGGCATTCATGTGGTATATCTATTGAGTATTTATTATGCACTTTCCCTGGGAAATACAAAGGTGAAAAACTAATAGTCACTTTCTAGTTCTAGAAGCATGGGAGCTAGCATACATTATAAGACTTTCCCAATCGAAATTATTAAGTGGTGGATAAACTGCAATTTAAAAAAACCCTTTAAAAAGCCATAATTCTGCTGACAAAATACAAAGGAACTTCAAGGACTAAAGCAAAAAGAAAATAATACAACCCTGGGAGGTAGACTGTACCAAGGCTAATATTGGCCCTCAGTAGGAAAGAATTGTTCTCTCAGTAGGAAAGAATTGTACATTGACACTTTTTTGTTTTTAGGGTTTTTTTTTTTCATTTTATCATAATGATGGTAGACTATATTTGAAAAGCAAAATGTTGTCATTTTGAAAATAGCATTTTTCAATAAGAACATCTTAATATCAAACAGTGTCTACCAATGTAATAATCAGCCAGACGTAGGGTTTCCCTAAATATTCTTTTAGATTTTACACAAGTTTAAAAATACTTAGCAGCATTAATATAGCAACTTATGAATTCTGGTTCCATGTGGGTAATGTCTCTGAGCCATCCAACATATAATTTAAAATCAGCTGAATCTCAGACGATATGGGGTTCTTCGTGTCAATCAATCCTAAACAGATGATAATACTTAGAATCACATAAAAATTACATATAGACACTCTTGAATTCATATGTGTGAGCAGTTAAGGGTATGAGCAGGGTTCTATGACACAGAGAAACTAGTAACAACAAGCTGGTTACCACCTCTAGGGCTGAAGTGGTAAATAAGGAAATAATGAGCACAGAGAAAAGGGGCCACTGAGTGGGACCTCAGTCTTGGTGTTATGCTACCACTGAGCCAAGGTCCTAAAGATGGAGGGAGCAGGAAAGCTAGAGCTGACCTCTTCCACCTCCAGTCCTCCAATTTCTTGCTATAAACTCCATTAACTGAACCCACCCTGAAGACCGTCAATAGACTTCCCGAAATTCTATGGCCCTCTTTATTAGCAGAGGGATGATGGAACTATGAGAATGCATGATCTATTTTGATCCTTCATTAATGCAAATGGCAATATTATAAATACTATTTATGTTCTTCGTTTTAAGATGGACAAGATCATTTAAGACCAGAGACCATGCTTTCTCCCCTTTAGTCAATTACAGCCTTTGTGTATTGACATACAGTCCTCAGCAACACTGAGGATCAAAGACAGAAACAAACCAGCATTTTTCTGTGTAAACACTGTGCTACACTAAGTGAAGCAATGACTTTGTTTTCTTTTATGTAAAATCCAAATCATAAAATTAGAAGGCCAAGAAAACAAATGTCCCGTGCCAAGCAGAACGATGCATTTCTCACTGTCTCTGATTATATATTAGATGTAGAATTTGTGGTGTTTCACCAGTAAAAATGTATGCTGGAATGTATTAAAAAATTTACAAGGCACAGTAGGTATAATGAGGTTATAAAAAATGAGTAAAATGTGGTCCCTTTTCTCAAGAATTTTATGATGGGGAATAATACACATTCAATAATGTTAAGACATGATTTGTAAATGCTGAAAGAGATATAATCACACTATAGGTAAAAGCACATAGGAAGGTAATTTATTTTTGAATGGAAGGATCCAGAGAGGCAGGGGTGGGGTGGGGTGGGCAGTAGGTCTTGGGTAGAAAATGGAAGATAGAGCTAGGGAGATGCATTATTACATTATAGGAGAATGGATGGAAAAAAGTAACCCAGGGGTGGAGGCAAGTAACTCAGAAGAGGTACAAGAATTTTAATGTATTAATCGGAACATGTACTTTTCTCCAGATAGAGGAGATAAAGCCAGAAATGGAAGTTGGGGTCATATTTTAATGGATTTGAACACTATATTTAGAAGTTCATTATGAATAATGAAATTCTATAAGGGTCTAGCAAGGTAGCAGTGATATCAAAATGGTTAAATTTATTAGAGCTTCTAATCTTAGATGATTTTTATATTATTTTAATCTATACATTATATTTTAATGAAAAGTGAGAAAAGTATAAGATAAAGAACCTTGAATAGGAAAACACTAGGTGCATAAGTATGATTTAATCATTTGTAATAATTTATATATGATAATGCCTGCACTAAAAGGTATATATTCCAGTAAAATGTTCACCATATAAAACTTCATTACTAGAAGTTGAAATCATTTTGAAACAATAGAATTATTCCATAGTGTGGAAACAGCCCTACATGTGCCTTGATAGATGTAAAGGAATTATTAAGCCCAGTGTCATTATTTATAAACTTGAAAACTGGAAATTAACAGGTAGTGATTTGCAAAGGAAAAAAAAAAAGGCACACAAAGACGTTAATCATAAAATGAACATTATCACAGGCAATGGCCAGGTTAAGGAAAATAACTGAATTAGTACTTTAATGCTATTGCTTTTCAGACTTTAATGTGTACAAGGAGATTTTTTAAAATTATAGCTCCTGATTCAGTAGTCTGGGGCAGAGCCTGAGATGCCTCCCGGGATTCTACAACTGAAGCTGATGTTGCCAACAGGAAGTATCACTCTTTGGATAGCAAGTCTTGAGACAACCTCCTTTAACCTTCTCCTATTTTATAACCCTTCTTCCCTCCCACTAGCATAGTGCTGATCTTGATTTTCCTTATATCTTAATACCTAAATATATCTCTCCCAAACTGTGTATGTGCATATGGATTATTTTATATTTTCCAGTTTTGAAAGGTATATACATGAAATATGAGATTTTTAAAAACAATTTTATTTATTTGAGAGAGAGAGAGCACGAATGGTGGGGAGAGGGAGAGGGAGAAGCTTCTCGCTGAGCAGGGAGCCCGATGAGGGGCTCAATCCTGGGACCCTGAGATCATGACCTGAGCCGAAGGCAGACGCTTAACTGACTGAGCCACCCAGGCGTCCCAAAATATGAGATTTTTAAGCATTTAATATTATGTCTTAAGGGTTAGTTATAACTGCTTCTTTTATTACTCTGCTGTATATTGTTCTATTTTATGATTATATTACAATTTATTTGTCTATATCATTATTGTATCTTCTAATTGCCAGCAAACATATAAGCAGCAGTAGTACTATAACTGTTAAAATTCTTATGCATATGTGCAGGGTTACATGTGCAAGAATTTTTCTAGGGGATAGACTGGAGGGAAATAATTCCAAAGTAGTGTAACATGGAGTCTGACTCCATTTCTGATGTTTGACTGTGGACAGCTTTTAAGCCTCTTGCTACCTTTTCCCCTTTTGCCCCACATCTGAGAAAGTTGATAAGAAAGCCCAGGTGCTTCTGCCTTTGGCACTGGTGGGTCCTACAAATCCTCTCCCTGACTCCACCTCTTAACCTCCCCTAAACCCCCAGTCTCTTTCCCTGTTCTCTTTAGTCATTGTGGAATCCACCTGGAAAGGCTGATTTATTCTTCTTAAAATACTTCATTGTATAAGAAACAAAACCTTTTGTATCCTCTCACTGAGTGTGCGATGTCATCTGTCTCAACATTTGAACCAAATTTTGGAAAAATGCAGCTTATATCCTCAAGGTGGCCTTAACCCATTGGATAAGTAAGAAATTTCAAATGTACCAGGTAATGCCAAATCATTTTCTAAAGTGTAAAGAATTATCATTTCTTTACATGTTTTCCAGTGCTTGATACTGTTAAACTTAATCTATGTGAATCCATTAGCTACACAATTTTATCTTTTTATTCTTGATTTATTTGATAATTATGTTTGAAACAACTTTTTGTAGGTTTCTTCACCATATGATCCCATCATTATTTTTTATTCTCTGAAATATCTGTATATACTTAGTTTTTCAAAATCTAATTGCTATTGACTAATAGTTTGTAATATGTAATAAATGTGAATTCATAATAATTTTAGGATTATTATGGTGCCATTTTTCTCTTATTTAGCATAATGTCTTTTCAGTCAATTTACAGAATCTTTTCATGACCAGAAATTTAACATTTGATGGGATATTTGTCAATTTTATCATGCATTTGCATTTTAATATTCTTGTTTAATATCTACTTTTATCTCTTCAAAAAGGTTTAACATTAAATATTTACATTTACATGTCTAATACACCACTTATTGATATGGTACCATGTGAAGAAGGAAGGACTGATCCATTTTCACTTTCTTTCATCATAGATGACAAATTTTCCTAGAAACATTCATTTAATGATCCATCTTTTCCCCATCCACATGCAATGAAATTTCTGCCCTATAACAAGTGACCCATGTTTGGGTAGAGTCATTTCCAGAGTTTAAGTGGTATTTAGTTAGTCAATTTATAGATCCACTTGATTTGTAAACATGCTTAAATACTATACATTTAAAAAATATCTTGACATCTGTTACAGAGAATTTCCTCTATATCACACTTTGTTAACAAAGTGTTTCTGTTATTCTTGAACCTTTGTTCTTCAATTAAAAAAATTAGAAAACATTTATCTAGGTCTTAAAAGGTAAATCTGTGGGGATTTTATTTGGAATTATATTGACTCAGTGGATCAACTTTAACAGAATTTACATATTTAAGACTTAAATTATATATCCATTTATTTTATTATATACACATTATTTAAGTATTGTGATCTATATAAAAGATATATAATCTTTTTCATAAAGATTGGCATATATATAATATTTTACTATTTTCTAAGAGTTTATTTATTTATTTGAGAGAGAGAGAGCATGAGCGGTTGGGAGAGGCAGCGAGAGAGGGAGAAGCAGACCCTCTGCTGAACAAGGAACCCAACTCGGGGCTCCATCCCAGGACCCTGAGATCACGACCTGAGCCGAAGGCAGATGCTTAACTGAGCCAGCCAGTCTCCCTATTTTTACTATTATAAAGAGTAATTTTTATATTAAATATTCTCAATTTGTTGGTGTTTAAAAATACAAATGATTTATACATAAAAATCTTAAATTCAGCTATATTGTTAAAATCTTTACTTTCAAGCCATTCTATGATGTCATCAGCTCTCAAACAATAAAATGGAATATTTAAAAAATATCAGCCTTATATAAATATGTATTATCATTTGTAGTATTTTTTAGCAATGTTCCCCATACATTGGGGAACTATCTATTGCCGGAAATTTTTACTGTTTCTAAATATCAATACTTATTTGGATTTATCCACATACTTATTAATGTCTTTGCTCCTCATCCTATTTTAGATCGCAAACGTCCCATATAGGAGGAATTCCTGAGTTATATCCTTTATTTCCTTTATTCATAAACCTTGTCTGTTTTGCCTAAAAATTATTTTATCTCACATTCTTTATTGCGTTTTTCAATGGTCACAGAAATCTGATGTGAAAGATGTTTTCATGACATACATTAAAAGTTCTCTTCTGGGGTGCCCAGGTGGCTTAGTCGGTGGAGCATTTGACTCTTGGTTTAGGCTCAGGTCATGATCTCATGGGTCATGGGATTGAGCCCTGTGTGGGGCTCTGCAATGGGCGTGGAGCCTGCTTAAGATTCTCTCCCTCTGCCCCTCCCCCAACTCATGCACCACCCCACAAATAAATAAGTGAATAAATCTTTTAGAAAAGTTCTCTTGTACTAAAGGAAGGAAGGGAGGAAGGAAATGGGAGAAGGAAGGAAGGAAGGAAAAGAAAGAAGAAATGGAGGAGGAGAGAAGGAAGAGAATATCTGACCCACAAATCCTGAAATATGTACCATCTGACTACAGAAAACATTTGCCAGCTCTAAATCTACATGGATAATTTGTTTGGATTCATTTTCTAGTCCACAGATTTTCTTTTCCATACTATCTAAATTGCAGTTTAAAGTGTCACTGTATTTTCAATGTCACTGGGAAATACATCATTTCCAAAACATACATTTGTTTTTGTCATGTGTAGTGGGTCTTTATTTATACTTTTATAATTTTTTCCTTACGTTTTTCAATGTTTAAAAAAACTGATGCAGATTTTATTTTCTGAGTTTGTTTTTTTCATAATCATGGTGTCTTCTTTCTATAATTATATCTTTGAGGAAAAGAGTACAATTGAATTTCTCCACAGGAATATTCCCAACCTGGAAAAATATGATAGTGAATGTTTTACTGAAGTTTAATGGGCCATACTAGTCATATGAATTTGCAACAAAAATTTCATGAAGACTAACTTATGGCTACAAATTCTCAGGGCAAATATATTCTCCTCTATCCAATGCCAAATTCAAGATAGAAAATTTCCCTTATTGTTCCCAATATTTTTTCATTTACTCTTGTCATTTATTTTAGCTCTTTTTTGTGCCAGCTCTATGTGGGGAAATACAAGGTTTATATTCTGTCTTCCAAATGCTATGCAGCAACCAATGTTTGCAAGGCAAACTAGACTGAAATACTCAAAATCAGAAATATCTCCGAGATGAAAATATCTGCTAGATCGAGTGACTCCTCTGTACCAAGTGCATTTCTTCTGATATGGATATATTTCTAATGTTTCTTAGATCTTTATTCAGTAGATATAATGATCCTGTTGCTTCCATATTTTAAAATCATGCCATATTTTAAAATCATGCCATTTCTTTTTTTTTTTTTAAGATTTCTATTTATTTATTTGTCAGCGAGAGCACAAGCAGGGGGAGCAGCAGAGGGAGAGGGAGAAGCAGGATCCTCACTGAGCAAGGAGCCCGATGTTGGACTTGATCCCAGGACCCTGGGATCATGACCTGAGGCGAAGGCAGACGCTTAATGACTGAGCCACCCAAACATCCCAAAATCATGCCATTTCTTAATGATTTAAATTGTCATATATTTAAACTATTTGTAAAAGTTACTCCTTTTATTTCAAATCTTCTCTAGCTTATCCCTCATTTTTTTTTTTTTTTTTTGCCTTTTATGGTGAAGTTACTCAAAATAACAGTGGGCTAACTTCATAGCTGAGAGCCTATAGGAATATCTCTAAATAAACTATTCTTATTAATTTTACATGATCTTTCATCAGAACTTGACATTGTTGACTACTCCTTTTTTCATGGCTACTAAGATGCCTTCCTCTCTTTATTTTTATTTTCTTTCTTAATTTCTCTTTTTTTGTGTGTTTAAACCCTTTATCAGTTACATGAAAGGTTTCTTACCAACTATTTAATGTTTAAGAATTGGTATGTTCCAATGATCTATCATCTGCTCTTCAGAATAAATTCTTTTTCCCTAGAAATGTTTTTTATACTTACATGGTTCCACATTTTATTTTATTTTGTTAATACCTTTCATAGTGATGACTATTGCCTGAGCACCAGGCACTCATATCCAACTGCTGACTAGATTTTTCACAAAGATCTCTCCCTCTGTTAGTGCACAATATCCTTTTTAAAATGCCCTATTTCCCCATCTAGATCTTTTTTAAATTTTTATTTATCTATTTTAGAGAGAAAGAGAGAGAGAATCTCAAGCAGACTCCCCACTCCTCCCTTGAGGAAAAACTTCAAAATGCTTTTATTTATTTTTATAATTATCTAGGTGTATCTCCCATCAATACATATAATGTATAATACTAAATATTTATTTTTTAGATTTATTGGTATTTTCTCTTTTTTTAAAAAAATATTATCTCCAAGAAACCATCTACCCCATCTTATTCATGTAGGACGTACTTACACTATAACTATACAAGATAAAAAAAATTGCTGGAATTTAGAAATAATTATGTGAAAGTGTGGGAGTTTGTGCTTTAACCAACATACTGAAAATCCTTTCAGGATAGCTCTGGTTTTTGTTTGGTTGTTTGTTTGTTTTGTTTTTAATAAGAAGAAACATGTTATAGGCCTAAAATATCAAAGTTAACTAGCATAATAAGATTGACTTTATTATGAGACTAGATAATGAAAAAGAAAAAGGAAGATTTTTCAGGCAAGAAAGAAATGCTTACTGTGGAATAAAAGAAGTCTTTACATTTACAAAGGATATATAGATCAGAAAAAAATTCGACTACCATATGTCTCTTAAAGAATATCTCTTCAAGACTCTTAAAATTCCTTAAATCTGGGCGCCTGGGTGGCTCAGTTGGTTGAGCGACTGCCTTCGGCTCAGGTCATGATCCTGGAGTCCCTGGATCGAGTCCCGCATCGGGCTCCCTGCTCAGCGGGGAGTCTGCTTCTCCCTCTCCCACTCCCCGTTTGTGTTCCCTCTCTCGCTGTGTCTTTCTCTGTCAAATAAATAAATAAAATCTTTAAAAAAAAAAAAAAAAAAAATCATTTCTAAAAAAAAAAAAAAAAAAAAAAAAATTCCTTAAATCTGTGGATAGTCATCATGGAAGTTTGAGATATTTATAAAATGAAATATGTATCAGTAAAATAACATTTTTAACATAATATATTGAGTTGCAAAAATTTTTAGGAATGCTTGAGTGTACCTATAAACTTTAGGAAATTATTACATGAATAGACACATCCTGCCACCTAAAATCCTTAGCCTTATTATAAAAAACAGAAGACTGTAATTTAAGTGTTGTATTTGTATTTCATTTTGCCAAAATTTTTATGAACTGTCATCATATTACATTTCAGATGGGAAGAGTTAGCACCTAAAATAGTTAATTAATTCCCAGTTCTGACAGGCAAAATTTTGTGGTTTAAGCTGTCCCACTGTCTTTACATAAACAGAAAGGAAAACAAGACAAATAATCCTCCCAGACTTGAGTTTAATACATTCTCAATTCACTTACAAATAGGCTGCATGTGCCTGCATAAAACAAAGATATTCAAAATTATTTAAAAAAAAATTCCAGCAGATATAATACCTTTATTCCAAACTTGCATTTTGGCCATCATAAATGTCCTTAGATCCTAGTCAACCTTACTTCTCTGGCCATTTAGACCCATGGGCATGATAATATGAGACTGTTTTTTTTTTTTTTTTCTTCAAATTTTTTTTTTTTAAGATTTTATTTATTTATTTGACAGAGAGAGAGATAGCGAGAGCAGGAACACAAGCAGGGGGAGTGGGAGAGGGAGAAGCAGGCTTCCTGCTGAGCAGGGAGCCCAATGCGGGACTCGATCCCAGGACCCAGGGATCATGACCTGAGCTGGAGGCAGACACTTAACGACTGAGCCACCCAGGCGCCCTGAGACTATGTTTATAAAGCTCTATCAACTGCCTTATTTCCATTAACTTTTGCACAAGATTGTAAAAATAAAATACAAAGTAATTTTCTTCTCCTCATATCCTTAAATGGATAACATGTTTCAGAATAAGTCCTAGTGAGAAGAAATTGACCTTGGATTCAGAAAGTGAGGATTCCAATCCAGCCAAATCATGTGACCATGTTTTCTGTTTCTTTCTTTCTTCTTTTTTTTTTTCCGAACTATTCTTGAGCCTAGCCTGATGGAGGAATAAAACAGATAATGCAGGGGAACTTTTATGTTGGAAGCTGACTCATCATGTTTCTTTTTATTAGTAAATCATAGACTGAAATAAAATGTGGGCAATCTCATGGTGAACTGAAAATCTGTATCTTTTAGATGATTTTCTCAAGATTCAGAGTCTTCAAATTATGTAAATGTTTTTTCTGACATATCTTTGTTACTTTGTGTTTAAAATATATGTATTTCAACTTTAGAACATTGATAACCTATTTTTTAATTCAAAAGTAGAACAAAATTTCAAAGGGAAAGCTTCTTACCTCCACCTCGGTATATTTGCTGTATATCTGGGGATATAATTTTCCACTAAAGTGTGTGTGTGTAAAATACATAATAATCATAATTATAACACTATAATATTCTATAATTTTCTTTGGTGATTTCTCTAAGCAGAGTATATATAGAGAATGTCTTTCTTTTTAATATATGCTCAATAGTTTATTGCATGGGAGTAGCATAAATTGTTTTATCCAATCCCCTAAACATGACCATTTGAGTTTTTTCAAACATTTTATTGTTATAAGCAAGGCTTTAATGAACAATATACACGAGTTAGTGCAATTACTTTCTTGGGGAAGAATTGTTGGAGTTTAATATATTTTGCACTTTTGATTGTTATTCCTAAATTGTCTCTGAAACAAGGTTTTGATGAATTATACTCCCACCAATAATAAATGAGAATGCTTATTTCTGGCCAGAATTGAGTACTCTGCATCTTTTTATTCTTTTTGCAAACTACTAGAAAATTACCAATAACCACTTTTTTTTAACTTTCATTTAAAATATTTTACCAATTACATATCATCAGGTTGAGCTATATTTATCTATTTGTATTTCCTCTTCTATAAAAGTGAATAACTGTATTTCATGAGCAAAATTCCCTGGGAGTATTCAAGATTGAACCAATATTTCTATGAGTGTCATGGAGGTTAAGGAAAACGCCTGTATAAATTCACACTGCATCACAGGATTTCCATATTTGAGGAGTGAATGCCGGGTTTGAGAAGCAGGGGATGCAGTACTTTCACTGACTTTTTATTTTATTTTATTTATTTTTTAAATTTTTTATTGTTATGTTAATCCCCATACATTACATCATTAGTTTTAGATGTAGTGTTCCATCATTCACTGTTTGTGCATAACACCCAGTGCCCCATGCAGAACGTGCCCTCCTCAATACCCATCACCAGGCTAACCCATCCTCCCACCCCCCTCCCCTCTAGAACCCTGTTTGTTTTTCAGAGTCCATCGTCTCTCATGGTTCGTCTACCCCTCCGATTTCCCCCGCTTCATTCTTCCCCTCCCACTACCTTCTTCTTCTTCTTCTTTTTTTTTTTCCTTAACATATATTGCATTATTTGTTACAGAGGTACAGATCTGAGATTCAACAGTCTTGCACAATTCACAGCGCTTACCAGAGCACATACCCTCCCCAGTGTCTATCACCCAGTCATCCCATTCCTCCCAACCCACCCCCCACTCCAGCAATCCTCAGTTTGTTTCCTGAGATTAAGAATTCCTCATATCAGTGAGGTCATATGATACATGTCTTTCTCTGATTGACTTATTTCCCTCAGCATAATACCCACCATTCCAACCATGTATTGCAAATGGCAAGATCTCATTCCTTTTGATGGCTGCATAATATTCCATTGTATATATATACCACTTCTTCTTTATCCATTCATCTGTCGATGGTCATTGTGGCTCTTTCCATAGTTTGGCTATTGTGGACATTGCTGCTATAAACATCGGGGTGCACGTACCCTTCCGGATCCCTACTTTTGTATCTTTGGGGTAAATACCCAGTAGTGCAATTGCTGGATCACATGGTAGCTCTATTTTCAACTTTTTGAGGAACCTCCATACTGTTTTCCAGAGTGGCTGCACCAGCTTGCATTCCCACCAACCATGTAGGAGGGTTCCCCTTTCTCCGCATCCCCGCCAACATCTGTCATTTCCTGACTTGTTAATTTTAGCCATTCTGACTGGTGTGAGGTGGTATCTCATTGAGGTTTTGATTTGGATTTCCCTGATGCCAAGCAATATTGAGCACTTTTTCATGTGTCTGTTGGCCATTTGGATGTCGTCTTTGGAAAAATGTCTGTTTCCGTCTTCTGCCCATTTCTTGATTGGATTCTTTGTTCTTTGGGTGTTGAGTTTGATGAGTTCTTTATAGATTTTGGATACAAGCCCTTTATCTGATATGTCATTTGCAAATATCTTCTCCCATTCTGTCAGTTGTCTTTTGGTTTTGTTGACTGTTCCCTTTGCTTTGCAAAAGCTTTTTATCTTGATGAAGTCCCAATAGTTCATTTTTGCCCTTGCGTCCCTTGCCTTTGGTGATGTTTCTAGGAAGAAGTTGCTGCAGCTGAGGTCGAAGAGGTTGCTACCTGTGTTCTCCTTTAGGATTTTGATGGACTCCTGTCTCACATTGAGGTCTTTCAACCATTTGGAGTCTATTTTTGTGTGTGCTGTAAGGAAATGGTCCAGTTTCATTCTTCTGCATGTGGCTATCCAATTTTCCCAACACCACTTGTTGAAGAGACTGTCTTTTTTCCATTGGACATTCTTTCCTGCTTTGTCAAAGATTAGTTGACCATAGAGTTGAGGGTCCATTTCTGGGCTCTCTATTCTGTTCCGTTGATCTATGTGTCTGTTTTTGTGCCAGTACCATACTGTGTTGATGATGACAGTTTTGTAATAGAGCTGGAAGTCCGGAATTGTGATGCCGCCAGCTTTGCTTTCCTTTTTCAACATTCCTCTGGCTATGCGGGGTCTTTTCTGGTTCCATACAAATTTTAGGATTATTTGTTCCATTTCTTTGAAAAAAGTGGATGGTATTTTGATGGGGATTGCATTGAATGTGTAGATTGCTCTAGGTAGCATTGACATCTTCACAATATTTGTTCTTCCAATCCATGAGCATGGCACGTTTTTCCATTTCTTTGTGTCTTCCTCAATTTCTTTTGTGAGTATTTTATAGTTTTCTGAGTACAGATCCTTTGCCTCTCTGGTTAGATTGATTCCTAGGTATCTTATGGTTTTGGGTGCAATTGTAAATGGGATCGACTCTTTAATTTCTCTTTCTTCTGTCTCGTTGTTGGTGTATAGGAATGCCACTGACTTCTGTGCATTGATTTTATATCCTGCCACTTGACTGAATTCCTGTATGAGTTCTAGCAGTTTTGGGGTGGAGTCTTTTGGGTTTTCCACATAAAGTATCATATCATCTGCGAAGAGTGAGTGTTTGACTTCTTCTTTGCCGATTTGGATGCCATTTATTTCTTTTGGTTGTCTGACTGCTGTGGCTAGGACTTCCAATACTATGTTGAATAGCAGTGGTGATAGTGGACATCCCTGCCGTGTTCCTGACCTTAGGGGGAAAGCTCTCAGTTTTTCCCCATTGAGAATGATATTCGCTGTAGGTTTTTCATAGATGGCTTTTATGATATTGAGGTATGTATCCTCTATGCCTATACTCTGAAGAGTTTTGATCAAGAAAGGATGCTGTACTTTGTCAAACGCTTTTTCTGCAGCTATTGAGAGGATAATATGATTCTTGTTCTTTCTTTTGTTAATGTATTGTATCACATTGATTGATTTGCGGATGTTGAACCAACCTTGCAGCCCAGGGGTAAATCCCACTTGGTCGTGGTAAATAATCCTTTTAATGTACTATTGCATCCTATTGGCTAGTATTTTGGTGAGAATTTTTGATCCATGTTCATCAGGGATATTGGTCTGTAATTCTCCTTTTTGATGGTGTCTTTGTCTGGTTTTGGGATCAAGGTAATGCTGGCCTCATAAAATGAGTTTGGAAGTTTTCCTTCCATTTCTATTTTTTAGGACAGTTTCAGAAGAATAGATATTAATTCTTCTTTAATGTTTGGTAGAATTCCCCTGGGAAGCCATCTGGCCCTGGGCTTTTGTTTTTTGGGAGATTTTTGATGACTGCTTCATATCCCTTAGTGGTTATAGGTCTGTTCAGGTTTTCTATTTCTTCCTGGTTCAGTTTTGGTAGTTGATACATCTCTAGGAATGCATCCATTTCTTCCAGGTTATCTAATTTGCTGGCATAGACTTGCTCATAATATGTTCTTATAATTGTTTGTATTTCTTTGGTGTTGGTTGTGATCTCTCCTCTTTCATTCATGATTTTGTTGATTTGGGTCATTTCTCTTTTCTTTTCAATAAGTCTGGCCGGGGGTTTATCAATCTTGTTAATTCTTTCAAAGAACCAGCTCCTAGTTTCATTGATCTGTTCTACTGTTCTTTTAGTTTCTATTTCATTGATTTCTGCTCTGACCTAGGATGTGATCTATTCTGGAGAATGTTCCATGGGCACTAGAGAAGAATGTGTATTCCATTGCTTTGGGATGGAATGTTCTGAATATGTCTGTGAAGTCCATTTGGTCTAGTGTGTCATTTAAAGTCTTTATTTCCTTGTTGATCTTTTGCTTAGACGATCTGTCCATTTCAGTGAGGGGGGTGTTAAAGTCCCACACTATTATTGTATTGTTGTTAATGTGTTTCTTTGCTTTTGTTATTAATTGCCTTATATAATTGGCTGCTCCCATGTTAGGGGCATAGATATTTACAATTCTTAGATCTTCTTGTTGGATAGACCCTTTAAGTAGGATACAGTGTCCTTCCTCATCTCTTATTACATTCTTTGGTTTAAAATCTAATTTGTCTGATATAAGGATTGCCACCCCAGCTTTCTTTTGGTGTCCATTAGCATGGTAAATGGTTTTCCATCCCCTCACTTTCAATCTGTTGGTGTCTTTGGTTCTAAAATGAGTCTCTTGCAGACAGCATATCGGAGGGTCTTGTTTTTTAATCCAATCTGATAGCCTGTGTCTTTTGATTGGGGCATTTAGCCCATTTACATTCAGGGTAACTATTGAAAGATAGGAATTTAGTGCCATTGTATTGCCTGTAAGGTGACTGTTACTGTATATTGTCTGTGCTCCTTTCTGGTCTGTGTTGCTTTTAGGCTCTCTCTTTGCTTAGAGGACACCTTTCAGGATTTCTTGTAGGGCTGGTTTCGTGTTTGCAAATTCCTTTAGTTTTTGTTTGTCCTGGAAGCTTTTTATCTCTCCTTCTCTTTTCAATGACAGTCTAGCTGGATATAGTATTCTTGGCTGCATATTTTTCTCATTTAGTGCTCTGAATATATCCTGCCATTCCTTTGTGGCCCAGCAGGTCTCTGTGGATAGGTCTGTTGCCAATCTAATGTTTCTACCATTGTAGGTTACATATCTCTTCTCCCGAGCTGCTTTCAGGATTTTCTCTTTGTCTCTGAGACTCGTAAGTTTTACTCTTAGATGTCGGGGTGTTGACCTATTTTTATTGATTTTGAGAGGGGTTTTCTGTGCCTCCTGGATTTTGATGCCTGTTTCCATCCCCAAATTAGGGAAGTTCTCTGCTATAATTTGCTCCATTATACCTTCTGCCCCTCTCTCTCTTTCCTCTTCTTGTGGGATCCCAATTATTCTAATGTTGTTTCATCTTATGGTATTGCTTAGCTTTGAATTCTGCCCTCGTGATCCAGTAGTTGTTTATCTCCCTTTTTCTCAGCTTCTTTATTTTCCATCATTTGGTCTTCTATATCACTGATTCTCTCTTCTGCCTCATTTATCCTAGCAGTTAGCACCCCTGTATTTGATTGCACCTCATTAATAGCCTTTTTGATTTCTACTTGGTTAGATTTAGTTCTTTTACTTCTCCAGAAAGGGTTTCTCTAATAACTTCAATGCTTTTTTCAAGCCCAGCTAGTATCTTTAAAGTGATGATTCTGAACTCTAGATCTGACAACGTACTAATGTCCGTATTGAGTAAGTTCCTGGCACTCGGTACTACCTCTTGTTTTTTTTGTTGAGGTGATTTTTTTCCGTCTTGTCATTTTGTGCAGAGGAGAATAGATTAATGAGAGAACAAAATGCTAGCAGGGTAACAACGTCCCCAGAAAATATACTCTAAACAAATCAGAAAAGACCTGAAGCAGTGGGAAAAGAAAGGGAAAGAGAGAGAAAAGAAGAAAAAAAAAAAAGAAAAAGATAAAGATAAAAACAAACAAAAACAGAACAAAACAAATTAGAATGTGATCAAATATGATCAGGCTGGTATATAGATCAGTGCCACACACTAGATTTTGGGTGTATTTTGATCTGTTAGAAGAAAGTGTCTCCCAAAATGTTAAAGAAAGAAAAACTTATATATGTAAAAAAATAAGGGTTGATATGATGAAGGGATGGAATATGACTGTAAAGATGGAAATTATAAAAAATTTTATAAAAGGAATTGATAAGAATTTGTTTGAAAAAAGAAAGAAGAGGATTTAAAAAAAAAAGAGAGAGAATGTGATCAGGCAGGGGAGTAGAAAAAACCATACACTAGGGATTTAGGGTATATTTTGATCTATTAGAAGAAACTATCTAAAAATTTTAAAGAGAGAAAAACTTATATATATATGTGAAAAATACAGGTAACTACTATGAAGGGATAGAATATGACTCTAAAAATGAAAAATAAAAATGTTTTTTTAAAAAGGGATTGAGGGGCGCCTGGGTGGCTCAGTCGTTAAGCGTCTGCCTTCAGCTCAGGTCATGATCCCAGGGTCCTGGGATCGAGCCCCGCATCGGGCTCCCTGCTTGGTGGGAAGCCTGCTTCTCCCTCTCCCGCTCCCCCTGCCTGTGTTCCTGCTTTCGCTATCTCTCTCTCTGTGAAATAAATAAATAAAATAAAATAAAAAAATAAAAAAGGGATTGATAAGATTTTGGTTGAAAAAGGGAAAAAGAAAAATTCAAAAAAAAAAAAGACAGTTAAAAAAAATTAACTTTGAAAGACTAAAGAATCATGATAAAAAAGCCATGAATTCTATGTGTATTATTCCCCTAGTGCTGGAGTTCTGCCGTTCTCGTTGATGGGTAAACTTGGTCTTGGCTGGCTGTTCTTGATGATCTTCTGGGGGAGGGGCCTGTTGCCATGGTTCCCAAATGTCTTTGCCGGAGGCGGAAGTGCCCCGCCCTTGCCTGGGCCGGACTAAGTAATCTGCTCGGGTTTGCTCTCCGGGGCTTTTGTTCCTTGTGAGCTTTCTGTACAGCCTTGGAGGCGGAGAGTGAAAATGGCGGCCTCCCAATCTCCACCCCGGAGGAGCCGAGAACTCAGGGTCGCTCCTCAGTGAGCCCCCAGAGAAAAGCCGCCAGTCACTCCTGTCTCCCCGGTCTCCGGCCGCACTCCATGCTCACCCGGCCTGTGACCGCGCATTTCTATCTCTGGCACCCAACCCCGTCTGGAGTCTCCAAACCCAGCAGATCCCTGCGGCGCACTCCCGCGCGGCTCCTCCTGGGGGAGGAAGGTGAGTCTCCCCGGATCTGGTGCTTGTTGGGTCCCTGCTGGAGGAGCAGGGGCCCGACTGTGCCGCGGATCACGGTTTATGGCCACCCCGAGCTGAGAGCCCGCGCCTGGGCTCCGCCTCTGCAGCCGGCTTCCCTGCTCCGTTACCTGGGAGCTCTGCCGCACTCAGGCACCCCCGGTCTTTCTGTGACCCCGAGGGTCCTGAGACCACACTGTCCCGGAGGGTTCCACCCCCCGCTTAGCCACCGGAGTGACGTCCCTCAGCGGAGCAGACTTCTAAAAGTTCTGATTTTGTGCTCCGCAGCTCTATCACTTGCCAGAAGCGGCTGGAGGCCCCCTCCCCCACTGTCTATCCTCCCGAATATCGCCTCGGATTCACTTCTCCGCACGTCCTACCTTCCAGAAAGTGGTCGCTTTTCTGTTCAGAGAGTTGTTGCTCTTCTTTTCTTCGATCTCCTGTTGAGTTTGTAGGTGTTCGGAATGGTTTGATCCCTATGCAGCTGAATTCCTGAGACCAGATGAAATCCAGGTCTCCTACTCCTCTGCCATCTTGCTCCGCCCCCCCCTTTTTTTTTTTTAAATAAGGCTGTTGTAAGTAGGAGTCAGTGTGAAGGAAAAGGAAGAATTGAGTAATGTATTCTGTATTAAACCTTTAGAAAGCTCACTTTTGCATCAGATGTTTATATCTAGAGAATTAATAAAGTCAAGATTAAAAATGCCTTTCATGTTGCTACATGAGATACAGATTAAGGAAGTTGTCTCAGTTTTCTTATTAATAGTTTGGGGAAGAAGAAAAATTTTAAATTGCTACTTTTTAAAAAGATCTTAGATTTCACCTTTAAAGCGTTCAGACTTCACATTCCTCAGACTGGATGATGTGTTTTTGCCCAAGGGCATATGAATGTCACTCCCTCAGAAACCCATCAGTGCCAGGTCTAAAATGGCCAGAGGAATTGCTGCACACAGGGCAGGCTGCAGTATCCATCAGCTCTTGCTGCCTTCACCGCTCTGCGGGCTGAGCGACTTCCACCGACATCTGTATGTTGTGCAATGTCAGTGCCCCGACTGGCTGTGTGGAGCTGTCCAGCAGTAATGCATAGATGGATAAAATATTCGCATGTAACTGCAGGATTTTAAAAAGTCCCATATAGTCAGATCTATAAACCCAACAATATATAACAATATGTATGGGGCAAAATTATTTATTTTAATTGTTAAATTGTAATGGGTGGATCAATCTAATGGCAATTACAAAAACTTAACTGTTTTCCCAATTTAGTAGCTTTAATACTGATGCTTATGTCTATGTACTTTTTCAAAACATGTAAAAGTCAAGCACTTATTTCAGACTGAAGCCTTCTTTGAGACTGCCTTTTTGATTCCCAAGTGGCAAGATGCAGACTGCATGGGTGAGATAGTCATATGTAGACCCTAGAGTATTTTCAAAAAGAAAATTATCTCAAGGCCATGATGCACGTATGATAATTTTTCTCAAATTATTATTTTTTAAAATATTCTCGTCACAGTAGCAGCCTGAAAAGAACTTTTGATGAAACTGGGCAGGTGGAGTAGACCAGCCAATCTGTTAGCGTGGGATGTAATGTGCCTTTTTGTTCTTAAAGATTTAAGTAAATTTTTTTTAAATAAAGTATAAAAATCAGTTTTAATGCTGTTGCCAACTAAATCATGATTATTATCAGAATCATCAGATAGCTTGGAATGAAATGAAGATTGATTTGAGTAATTGGATAGAACAAGAAAACTGGATAAGACAATAAAATAAGCCACAAAAAAAGGCAGAATGTCTGATATTATTTACTAGAAAAATTCCCATCACTCACCATTCGGTGGATTTAAAATAATCTGGAGAAAAACTCATAATATAACAGGGATAATCTCTGTATCTATTGCTATCTATTTCAAATTTAGCTATTCCTATGGCAAACTTACATGGCATTATTTTTGAAGAAAACTGTGACGACCTTGTCATGGTGACAGATGGTGTTCCAAAGTCATATTCTTTTCATCACTAATCTAACTACATGATTTCACTTTGGGTTCAGTTTTGTGAAGAATAAATACAACCTCTATACGTAAAGAATATTTTATACTTTATGAAAATATAATAATTTAATTTAATATAACATAATATAAATGCACTTAAAAGGCGAGTCCATTACAATTTGTATTTATCTTCTTGTAAATACAGTGTTCTCTTGTCTTGGGCTTTGATAACATAACACTTCAAAATTATGTATGCAATTCTTCTCTTCTGGACTTGTAGCAGGAATCTATATATTATAGTTTAGTAATGAATAATATCCATTATGTAGTTAGAATTCCTTGGTTCAAATCCTGTCTCTACCACTTACTAGGTGGCTATTATGAGATTGTTCCACTTACAGAAAAGTTTTTGATATAAATGGCATTGAATTTCTTTTTCTTTTTGCTGTTTTTCAATGTATGTGCTGGATTTTAACTTTTTAAATTATTTTAAGGGATCTTTTGTTTTATTTTATGTTAGCCTTTGTGGACGAGTTGAAAGAATATTAGAATGTTATTCCTTAATAGCTGTTATTAGTCATAACAGATGATGTCAAACTCTGGAATGTCCTGTTTGTTGTTACCACTGCCTATAATATAGTCTAGTGTGACTCATATTTTCATTCATATTGAATGCTCTTCTATTGGTCTGTATACATACTGTTTTATGTTTAGTGTACTATTTCATTATATTATGTATCTTAAAAAAGTAGTAACTTATTATGCTATATAAACCACATATCTCAGTATTATAAATAAAATACAGTGCAATAACTACCATTGTACTATCACACCCACTATTATTACTATTGCTTTCACTCATACTCTGAACAGCCCACACTTACTGAATGTTTTCCATATGATCAGAACGATCCTAAGTGCTTTATATTTACTATTTTAAATTTTGTAATAACACTATGAAACATTAGCGGTCTCGAACAGTTAGATATCTCCAACACTATGAAACATTAGAGGTCTCGAACAGTTAGATATCTCTAACAAATCGCAAATCTCTTATGTGTTAGAACCCAAACGTGAAATCTAATGCATCCTCTCCAGGCCAAAGCCTGTTTATGCACTGCAAGGGTATAAAGCCTCTTTGACAGAAAAGCATTAAAAACAAGATGAGTAAACCCAATTAAATATCTTTTGCTTTTTTTTTTTTTACCTTTTTTCTCCTTAATCTGAATATTTGCCACTTATTTTTCAAAAGTGTTTCCTTTTGTATTTTACTTCTACTTTGATCACATATTTAATTTTGTTCTAGTTTGGAGCTTTATTTATTTATTTATTTAAGGATGTTTATTTATTTATTTGACAGGGGAGAGAGAGAGCTCAAGCAGGGGTAGAGGCAGAGGGAGAAGCAGACTCCCTGCTGAGCAGAGAGCCCCCCAAGATCCTGGGAGCATGACCTAAGCTGAAGGCAGATGCTTAACCAACTGAGCCACCCAGGTGCCCCGGTGATCAAGTACTTTTATATTTTCCCAAAAATATGTATATATCATGTAGGAAATAACATATATTTTATTTTATTTTCATGTATCTTTTTAATTTGAAATGGGACCTAAAAGCATTTGATCCCACTTTCGCAAATTACTGAGAACATTAAAGCTAGCTTCAATACCTATTCACCACTTTTTTTTTTCTTCCTCTTTCATTGAAACCATATAAAACTAATTTTTGGAGCCATCTGCTAAGGTGTCTTTAAAATATTTTCAATTTCCCAGTCATTGCACAAGAGCAGAAAGTAGCTTTTTTGTACTAAACTAAAATTGGTGATTTATGAAATGTCTTGTATGAATTAGGTCCCATATGTTGCAAGTGTTGAAAAATATACTGTGAGTTTTAGAGTCACCTACAGAACTTTAAGGACAGGAAAATACATCTAGTCATTTCTCTAACTTTCTCCTGGGTCACAGGCTAACCATTTCAGGCAAACAAGAATCCATCCATGTCTGAAGGAGCCTCCAGAGAAGGTTTCTTAATATGCCCTGTAATGCTTTCACTCTTGCTTTTAGTAGAATCTCCTTACCGCTAACTTTATTGCTATGGGTGAAAGCTGCTTCTATTGTTCTTCTCTCCATGGAGATGAAGAACAGCTACCCAATATCTTCTGTGTAAAGACATTTGAAATTCTAGAATACAGTAATAAAAATTCTTCTTTGCCTTTGACTAATATTTTCTATGATGTATTTGAGACTTTAATATGTTTTCAGGATGCCCGTGTGTGTTCTGAGCTCTGGAAGACTTTCTCATGAAGCTCATATTTTTCTATATGAGGTATTGGCTGAGCAGCTAAGAGAAGTCAATGAATTGCTTTATATTATTCTAATATATCATTCTTTCATTTGTTTAAATATTGTTATCCCAAACATGAACCAACCAGGTAGATCTCATATTTAAATTTCTTCTTCATGTCTGAAAAAAAAGGGAAGGGAAACAAATCACCAAAAAGGATTACTTTATGGTTATACCAACTTTATTTAAAGAATAGTTTTGTTTGGGAACCCTTTCAAATTCATCCGTGAGCCTGAAATACCTTGACAGAGATTATTTCTTTCAACAAACCATTTTTAGTTATTCACAGAGCCTCATAATCTATAAGCTTGATTACAACCACTATTTATTTGTACAGGTGTTATTGGCCCCCGTTTCTAACATAAACTGCAATTTTATCTTGGATTTGTTTGGCAAGGGCTCATGAGAGAATGGGTCTAAAAACAAAGGAGAAAAAAAAATGGAAATAGAAGCATTTACACTAAGTACACTACATCATCCAGTCAGGAGGATGAACTGATATTTTTATCCCTCAAATATAATCAACAGCAGTAGTCAGGACGAGTTTTCTGCAAAAGGCAAGATAGCAAATATTTTAGGCTTTGCACACCATATGGTCTCT
Source organism: Neomonachus schauinslandi (assembly GCF_002201575.2). Lineage (NCBI taxonomy): Eukaryota > Metazoa > Chordata > Mammalia > Carnivora > Phocidae > Neomonachus > Neomonachus schauinslandi. The sequence goes on from NC_058404.1 coordinate 10,489,739, forward strand.
GCTGCGGCCACTCAACTCTGCTATGGTATCACTAAAGTTGCCACAGACAAATTGTAAACAAATGCATGACTGTGTTATAATAAAACTTTATTACAAACACATGAGAAATGCTGCATTTTGCCCATGGACATTATTTCATCAATTCCTGTTCTAGGACAAAGAATGCCAAGACCTGCCTATTTCTGCTTGGCTTTTTGTTCCCATGTTTTCCAAAAATCTCTCCTCTGGTCGGACTCTCTGAGGGATTAATCCCTCAAGAAGAGAACTAAACTGGAAATCCACAAAACTCGACCTCCGTGTCCTGTGCAGGCACCTTGGATGCCTACAGAAGGCACTTTCCTCGTGCATCCTGGCTAACGTGTATCATGACCTTAATCTGTCTCAGTAGGAGATCCCCCTACCTAAGTTCCCTGCTTTTCGTTTTTCATAGTTTAGAGCAAAATCTAAGCTTTGCCATCACGAGCCTTCCAAGATACCAGAATGATCATCCCAAATTCTATCTCCAGTGACTGGATAGCCAAGTGCTCCTCATAAATTCCATTACTCAGTTGCTCAGGCTAAAAAAAGACAGACTTGTTCATTCTTTTCCTACTTCATACAATTCATCAGGAAATTGTACTAACTATCCTTGAAAATACATGTACTCAGCACCATCCCCAAGGTCCCTCCTGGTTTGGGCATCATCATTTCTTCTATGGATTATTAAATCTACCATTTCACCCCAATCTATCTCTAATAGAGAAATTATATAATTAAAGCATAAGTTTGATCACATCAAAGTCCTCCCATGAGTCCTCATTTTAGCCAGAGTGAAAAAACAAGGTCCTTACGTGTCGGGGTAGCTCAGTTGGTTAAGTGTCTGCCTTCGGCTCAGGTCATGATCTCAGGGTCCTGGGATCAAGCCCTGCATTGGGCTCCCTGCTCTTCGGGGAGCCTGCTTTTCCCTGTCCCTCTGCCACTCTCCCTGCTTGTGTTCACTCTTGCTCTCTCTTCCTCTCTCTCAAATAAATAAATAAAATCTTAAAAAAAAAAACAAAAAAGCAAGATCCTACAATGGCATGCATGGCCTCAGTGCATATGATCTGTGCCACCTCCCCACTGTTATGCCTTCAACTTCTACCACCGTCACCTGCTCTTTGGATTCCAGCCACACTAGCCTCTCTCCTATTTCTTGACTACAGTAGGCACACTTCCACACTAGAGCATTTCCTAGACTTAATTATTCTGCATGGAATGCCCCCCCCCACTCTTCACTTAAGCAATGGCATCACCTCTTACTCTTGTTTTTATATAATTCCACATTCGTTAAGTCCTGACAAGGCCAGTTACTTATTAACTACAACCATCCCTACTGTAATCAACCACTCCATCTCTCAGAATAGCTCTTATCTGCTCTGCTCTTGCATTTTTACTACATATCAATCATCACCTTCTGTCATAAATTTAAATGTTTATGAAGTTGTATTTACTATTCCTGACTTTCTCTAGCTATTAAATTGCAAACTCCTGAGGCCATGAATTCAAATGCAATGTGGGACCAGACAGGAGATAAACCTCAAAAACATGATAGTAAGTAAAAGAAGCCAGACACAAATGGTCACATGTTGCATGATTCCAGTTTTATGAAATATCCAGAAGACGTAAATCAATAGTGACAGTAAGCAGATGGGTGGTTGCCAGAAGCTGAGGGTGGCGAGAGGAATTGGAAAATGACCACTTAATGATACGGAGTTTCCTCGTGAGGTGTTGAGAATGCTTTTCAACTAAACAGGGATTGTGGTTGCACAACATTGTAAATGTATTGAATGTCACTGAAGAGTTTACTTTAAAATGGTTAATTTTATGTTATATGAATTTCACTCCAATGAAAAGAAAAACATGAAAATAAATAAATAAATATTTCTCTACTGTGCCTTCACCTATGGAGACACTTATTAGTAAGAGTTCATGTGCTTCAGGAATAGACTTGGTGCAGCCTAAAGCTGGGGACACCTAGCCAGGCAGCATGTGCAACAATCACGGAGTTCAGGATAACTGAAAGGTCCAGGGCTCCACCTCAGCCTGCAGGTGACAGAGGTTTCAGTTTACCACATACACTTTGCCCCAATATTTCTCTCCATCCACAAAACATGATCTTTGAGCATTAGGACACATAATACTATAATAAGTTGTGAAAGCAGGAGATACTTCTATCTATTATACTTGTATATCTTTCTTAAAAGATCATTTATTAGTTTTAAAGTTACACATTGCCCATATCTCTGTTGAACTAATTCCTTTGTGTGTATTTAGAAGGCAATAGGTCCCACTTGTTACCTAAAAATGTGCCCTCTGTGATAAATAAAACCTATCAAATGGAAACCAAAAGACAGAGTGGTATCAGAATTATTGCAAATGTTCATCCAGCTGTAGCAAGATACATCACAAACATAGATTACTCTAAATTTAAAACTACTTTTTTTTTAAAGATTTTATTTACTTATTTGAGAGAGAGAGAGTGAATGAGAGAGAGCATGAACAGGGAGGAGAGGGAGAAGCAGGCTTCCCACGAACAGGGAGCCCGACGCAGGGCTCCATCCCAGGACCCTGGGATTATGACATGAGCCGAAGGCAGACGCTTAACCAACTGAACCACCCAGGTGCCCCTAAATTTAAAACTTCTTAAATCTTCCCAGACCAATTCTGGACCTTCAGCTACAAACAATGGAGGATGGTGCTTGCGCGACTTGGCCTAACTGATAATCTTATAATATAGGGATTGCTACTGTCCTACTTTTTTTCCTGGCCATTGAGATCTTCTTTCCCTTCTTCTGTCACTGTACACCTGCCTTAGAGTTGCAATACAGCTGTCTTACAGTTTGAATTTCAGCCCTCTACCCTTGAGCTAACATCTATAAACCACGAGATTTGTTTACCATTTTCTGGAAAATAATAGGAAACGGTTCATTTGACTGTGAATGTGTTAAGTCATCAGGGGGATCTACTGTAGGGCTCAAAGGCATAGCATCTTCCTGTTCAATCATGATGGGAACCCTCAATGATGCCCTGACACATGTTACTGAATACACCATTTCTATTGGGAGGAGGCATTTTCCTCCCCTTTAGAATGTTGTTTTAACATAACCCATGACATGATGAGCTTTTCAGGTCTTGAAAGTATTTTTATGTCCTTCCAGAAGAGAAACGATTCAATTATAAACTAGTCATTGCCTCTCAAAGGGAATATACCTACTGGCAGATGCAGGTGATTTGCTCATACAAAATCCTCAGGGTCACCACTGGTTGGCCGTTACGGGCTTTTGCCCAAGGCTCCTGTAAGTGTATGTTGCTGACAATTCCAGTGTCATTTGAACATCAGAGTAGTGTGATCCCAAAAGAATCTACTGGGTGATAGCTTTTTGAGGCTCTCAGAGAGCCTGCATTTATCCAGAGCACCACAGAAATCCATTGTTTTTTTTCTCATAATGTTGTTATAGGGGCTGCTACTAAAATTTCCAGGTGACAGGTGATGTCTCCACAAATCAAATAACTCATTCAAATTTTATGCTTCTTGTTTTGATTTCAGAGCTGGCTGAGACAGTAACCTATTTTTAATTGTACAAGGAATCTCTAATGGCTCTAGCCTCTGTTATTCTTCATAATTTTAACATTCATTTTGGGACCTGTACTTCAGTTCAATGGCCACTCCCTTGTGGTTGTATGAATAACTGGTATTTAAAATTCAGTTTTAGCTTAATATTTGGGTGGAGATATCAGCATTATATAATAACTATTTTCAATTGAATTAAAACTAAGTCTCATCACACCAGGTTGTGGACAGTAGCAAGAAAGCTTAAATATCTCTGCACAGTAAACAAGTCCTGTGGAGTCCATCACATATGAATTGAATCTGACTTTGATTTTCTTGCAAGATACAAATTGAAAAGAAAGTGTTCAATCAGTCAATCACAGAACACCAATCTCCTCTATCTTGTTGCTCAGCTTGAATTGTTAATGCTGTTATTGAACACAGCTGATGCTTTTGGAGGTGTGCATGTACTCAGTCCTCTGTAGGCTCTAGCTAAGCTCTAGGGTCCATAAGTTTTTCTTGAAGTCCATATTTTCTCACAGGCCACCAAAAAAGAGATTTGTGGGTACTAATATAATTGCATTTGACAAGTTTTTAAATTTAAGATAAAAGTTCTTGACCTCTAGGGCTCTTATATAATTTTTTTCATATATTTTTAAAATAAGCATAAGAATGCTTTTCTATAATTCTTTTTTTTAAATATTTTATTTATTTATTTGACAGAGAGAGGCACAGCAAGAGAGGGAACACAAGCAAGGGGAGTGGGAGAGGGAGAAGCAGGCTTCCCGCTGAGCAGGGAGCCCGATGTGGGGCTCGATCCCAGGACCCTGGGATCATGACCTGAGCCGAAGGCAGACGCTTAACGACTGAGCCACCCAGGTGCCCCTGCTTTTCTATAATTCTAAAGGCTCTACCAAGAATGACAAATTAAAAGAAGAGAGCAGATTTTCACACAAACCCATTCCTATCATATTCCATTTAGACATCACGTTTATTCTAGTAACACATTCATGTATGGGTGAGGTAAAAACCATTATAACTTTAATTCATTAACTACTACTTTTTTTGAGAGAGAGAGAGACAGCAAGCACAGGGGGCCTGGATGGGGAGCGGGAGGGAAATAATCTCAAGCAGACTTCATGCTCACTGTGGAGCCCTACCTGGAACTCAACTTCATGACCCCGAAATCATGACCCAAGTCGAAATTAAGAGTTGGTTGCTTAACCGACTGAGCCACCCAGCTGCCCCCCATTAACTCCTTCTTTGAACTATATTTTTACTTTTATGCTTTCAGGTACATCACTATATGCCCCTAACTAACTAATATAGTTTACTATATTTAACTTTTAATCAATAGGTTTGTGTATAGTACTACACTGTACACCAGTGTCCAGTAATCCCAATGAAATTCTTCCACTGTACACCCAATGAAATTCTTCCACTTTTATCCATAATGGACAGTCTCAAGTCCTCTTCTGCCAACAGATGCTGAACGGCCTTTTATTCAGAATCATACTCTTTTACCTCACACAGTATTAATTGGTACTGGTTATAGAGAATCTATAGATCCCTCTCTTGCATTCTTATAAAATATTTCAAAATAGACTACATGGTTAACAAACACTAGAAATTTATTTCTCACGGTTTGGGTGCTAGAAATCTGAAATCAGGTTCTGGTGAGAACCCTCCCTCGGCTGTAGATTGCATTTTTATCGTGTTCTCACATGTCAGAAAGAAAGCAAGAGTGTTCTCTCAGGTCTCTTTTATAAGGGCACAAATCCCATTCATGAGGACTCCAACCTCATGAACTAATTATCTACCAACGACATCTTAATACCATACTTCAGGAGTATAACTGAAACTAATATAACACTGTATGTTAACTAGCTGGAATTAAAATCAAAAGTTAAAAAAAATACCATACCTTGTGGGGGTAAGGACTTTAGCATTTGACTTTTGGGGGGACAAAAACAGTTCATTGCATTTTGCCCATGCCCCCAGGCAAATTCATGTCCTTTTCACGTTCAAAACACATTCATTCAATCCCAACAGCCCCAAAAGTCTTAACTTGTTCCAGCATCAACACTAAAGTCCAAAGTCTCATCTAAATATCATCTAAATCCGGGGTGCCCTGGGTGGCTCAGTCAGTTAAGAGTCCAACTCTTGGTTTTGGCTCAGGTCATGATCTCATGGGTTGGGAGATCAAGCCCCACATCAGGCTCCACACTCAGCAGGGTTTGCTTGAAGATTCTCTCTCTCTGCCCCTTCCCTTCCCCCACTCCCATTTTCTCTCATTCTCTCACGCTCTAAAATAAATACATAAATATTTTAGAAATATCATCTAGGGGCACCTGGGTGTCTCAGTCTGTTAAGCAGCTGCCTTCAGCTCAGGTCAATCAGTCTGTTAAGCATCTGCCTTCAGCTCAAGCCATGATCCCAGGGTCCTGGGACTGAGACCCACATTGGGTTCCCTGATCTGTGGGGAGCCTGCTTCTCCCTCTCCCTCTGCCTGGTGCTCCCTCTGCTTATGTCCTCTGTGTGTGTGTGTGTCAAATAAATAAAATAAATTTTTTTTAAAAATTAAAAAAAATGTATCATCTAAATCCAATATGAGTGAGATTCTAGGCACATTTCATCCTGAAGCAAATTCCTTTCCAACTGTGAGCCTATGAAACCAACAGGTTATGTACTTCCAAAATACAGTGATGGGACAGGGTAGGCAATAATAGGTAGAAAAATAGGTAAGAAAAAAGGGGTAATGAATCCCAAGTAAGTTCAAAACCTAACAAGGCAAATGTTAATCCATAAGGCCCAAGGATAATCCTCTTTGGCATGATGTTCCACCCTCCAGAAACCACAAAGATGGCAGTTGCTCCTCCATGGCTCTCCCAAGCTAAGGTTGTGACCTTGCAACTCTGCGTGGTCCTGCTCCCAAGGCTCCAACTGTACATTACCAACACTGTAGCTCTCTGTGGGGGTTTTACACCTGAGGCACTGAGAGGGAACGTCCAATCCTGCCTGAACTAGTGAGGTGGCTCCACTCTTTGAAACTGCTCTTCTCCTTGGGCCCTTGTACTCTGGGCCTGAGGTGGCAATGACAGCCATAATGATCTCTAACTCACCTTCTTTGGTCTTCTTCCATTGTCTTGAAGAATAGTTCCTGGCTTCCACTGAGAGGGTTGTTTAAGTTTGTGGTAACTACCCACACTAATTTTATCAAAGGGTCAATGAGCACATCCTTTGTGTTCTCTTCCATGTACTTCCTAATTTTTTTGCAATATGGGAAGGCTGAAATTTTCTAAATCTTTAAGTTCTAGTTCCATTTTGCCTAATGAGTCTGTCTTCAAGTCATTTCTCTCGTCTCACAATTTACTGCAAGTAATCAGGAGTAATCAAACCATTCTTTCCATACTTTTTTCAGAAATCTCCTCAGCTAGTATCCAACTTCATCACTCACAAGTTACACCCTCCACAAAGCACTAGAACAAGAGCATAACTCAACCAAACTCTTTGTTACTCTCTTACAAGGGTCACCTTTTCTCCACTGTCCAATAATGTTCCTCATTTCCTTCTGAGATCTCACCCGAATGGACTTCACTGTCCGTATTACTACCAACATTCTGTTTATGATTATTTAGATATTCTCTAAGATGTGAGCTTTCTTTACAGCTATCCTTTTTTTTTATTCTGAACCCTCACTAGAATTGCTTTTAAAATTCTGATCACAGATATCTCAGCTTTTGATCATTTCCATCTCAAAATTCTTCCAGCCTCTACCCACTACCCAGTTCTAAAGTTCCTTCCACACTTCTAAGTATATGCTACAGCAGTGCCACCGCTTCTCATTACCAGTTTCTATTTTAGTCAATTCAGGCGTCTATAACAAAGTACCATAGATATAACCATAGTGGTTATAAACTTGATATTTATCACCCACAATTCTGGAGGTGGAAGTCTAAAATCAGGGTGCCAGCATGATTGGGTGAAAGCCTTCTTCAAGGCTGCAGGCAGCTGACTTCTCATCCTAACATGGTGGCAAGAGGGTAAGCAAGCTCTCTGGGGTCCTTCTTATAAGGTCCACTGTTCAGACTTTTACACTCATGACCTAATTACCTCCTGAAGTCTACCCTCTTGAAGCCATCATATTGGGGGTTAGGATTTCAACATATGAATTTGGGGGAACCATACATCCAGTCCAATGTACTCACCAATGCATAAATGCACTTGTGTAAGTGCAAAAAATCCATTTCAATAGTGGCTTAACAGGAAGCTATTGATTTCAGGCCACAAAGTGACATAATTCTTTGACTCCTTATCCCTGTGTTTTGTCATTTGATTCACTTCCTTTATGAACTACAAAGACTTTAATGTGACTTTCAGTCAGATAAGATTGTTTTCTGAGCAAAAGAAATACCCACTCAACTCCCTTCAGGCAATATATATATATATGTATGAAATAAGTTAAAATATTAGCTTTACTGTGAGCCATCAATGAAAATTTAATTTAATACATTTTCAATCAGATATATTTCCTTCTGTTTTAATAACAACCACTTATTAAAATGAATCATTCACAGAGATGGCAACATCCTTCCTTTTTATAAACAACATCATCACCCCTAGCTTGACAGACCTGGTGGCCTCTGATTCCTTATCAAATATTTTCATTTTCACCAAAGTTACCAAAAGCAACCAAGATACCTAGGGTAGTCAGCCTCCATGGTGGCCCACAGTAATGTCCACATCATTGTATTCACACTCTTTCACATTATACCAGGATTGGGCCCTGTAAGGAATGGCATATAGCAAATGTAACAGTATGTCACATCTGAGATTAAGTTCTAAGAGTCTCTATCTTGCGTACTCTCTCCTTAGCTCATGGACTCTGTTAAATGACTTGCTAGGAGGAAAATAACCTGTCATTTTGTGAGCATTCTTATAGAGTTGTCCATATAACAAGGAATTGAAACCTTAGACCAACATCCATTAAGGAACTACCAAAAAGCAAATGAGTAAACTTGGAAAAAGTTTTACTCTAGCCCCAGTTGAACCTTGAGATGACTGCATCCCAGACTGACACCTAGACTGAAATGTTTTAAGAGATCTTGAGACAGAATCATTGAGCTGAACTACTCCCAGATTCCTGACCCTGAGAAGCTGTATGAAAATTAATGTTAATTATTTAAGCTACTAAGTTTTAAGTGATTTGTTGTAAAGCAAGAATTAACTAATAGAGTACCAACTTCTTGGTTGACTTCTAATCTACCTGAAATTTTAAAAAATTAATTTGGAAATGAAAATGGAATTACAACTTATCAAAATTTGTGAGATGCATTGAGCAGTGGTTAAAAGAAAGTTTATAGAATTGAATGCAATTTAATAGACAAGAAGAAAGATCTAAAATCAGACTAGAAATTCCCAATTTAGGAACCTAGAATAAGAAGAGAAAAATAAATATAAATAAGCAGAAAAATGAAATAATAAAAACTAGAGCAGAAACCAATATAATTGAAAATCAGATACCAATAAAGAAAATCAATGAAACCAAAAATTGGTACTTTAAAAGGATGAATAATGTCAACTATCCAGCCAGTCTAAACCAAAACAAAACAAACAGAGAGACAAAAAAAAAAAAATTAAAAAAGGAAAGGAAGATGACATAAACTATTAATGTAAGAAATGAAAAAGAAGCCATCACTATTGATTTCATGAATATTAAATGGTAAATGGATAGTAAAGAAATATTAGGAACAACTCTATGTCCATATATTGGATAACTTAGCTAAAATGGAAAGTTTCAAAAAAAAAAAAAAAAAGGAAAGTTTCCTCAAGGTAAGTAATCTACCAAAACTCATGCAAGAAGAAACAGGTAATCTTAATAGCTCTATATCTATTAAAGGGATTGAATAGTTAACTTTCCACAACAGAAAGCACCAGACCCAGAATCTTTCACTTATGAGTTCTACCAAATATTTAAGGAAGTAAAGGTACTGATTCTCTACAGTCTATTCCAGAAACTCTAAGCAGAGTAAACACTTTTAAGCATGAGGCCAATATTACCCTAATACCAAATCATACAGCTATGTTTAAGAAAAAAGAAAAATACAGATTTATACTTGCTATGAACATAAATGCAAAAGTCCTCAATAAAATATTAGCAAATTAAATCCTTAAATACTTAAAAGTAATTGTACACCATGACCAAGTAGGATTAGATATGTAAGGCTGGTTCAACGTTTGAAAATCAATTAATGTTAGTCATCATTACAAAGAAGAAAACTAACTGACCAAAGAAGAAAAATCATTTAATCATGTCCATAAGTACAAAAAAGTATTTAAGAAAACCCAATATCCACTCATGATAAAAACTCTCAACAAATTATGTATAGAGCAATTCTTCTGCAGTTTGATAGAGAACATTTACAAGAGTCCTATAGCTAACTTAGTGGTAAGAAACTAGATGCTTTCCTGCTAAGGAAAAAATGCTACATTTTGTTTTCCTGCTGGGAAAACAACAATGCAACAATGTCCAGTCTTACTAATCTTATTCAACTTCATACTGGAATTCCTTTCTAATGCAAAAAGATAAGAAAAAAGAAAAACAGTATATGGATTGGAAAAGAAAAACAAAACTGTCTTTGTTACAAATTATCTATGTAGAAAATCCCAGCATCAAAACCAACCAAAATATCTCATAGAACCAATAATCAATTGTAGCAAGTTTTCAGGATACAAGATTAAAGTACAAAAAGCATTGCTTTCCTACATACCAGCAGTAAAATACTGGAATTTGAAAATGAAAACACCCACCATTTCATTAGCACCAAACAAAAAAAACAAAAACAAACAAAAAACAACTTCGGTATAAATTAAAAAATATATATGTGCATAAGTTACATGAGGGAAACTACAACACTCTGATAAAAAAAAATTCTGAAAAGACCTCAGTAGAAAGATATTCCATGTTCATGTATAGAAAGACTCAATATTTGGGGCGCCTGGGTGGCTCAGTTGGTTAAGCGACTGCCTTCGGCTCAGGTCATGATCCCAGGGTCCTGGGATCGAGTCCCACATCGGGCTCCTGGTTCAGCGGGAAGCCTGCTTCTCCCTCTCCCACTCCTCCTGCTTGTGTTCCCTCTCTCGCTGTATCTCTCTCTGTCAAATAAATAAAATCTTTAAAAAAAAAAAAGAAAGACTCAATATTAGTAAGATGCCATGCTTCTCAAATTGATGTATAGAATCAATGCAATACCAGGCAAAATTCCAACAAGTTACTTTGTGGATATTGATAAACTGATTCTGAAGTTTTGAAGGCAAAACCCAGAATAACCAACATAATTTTAAAAAAAAGAACAGAGTTGGAGAACTGATACTACCTGAATTCAAGATTTACTATAAACCTACATTAATCAAGACAGGATAGTATTGCTGAAAGAGAAAGAGAGAAACTGAATAGAATACAGAGCCTAGAAATAGGCTAGCAAATACAAAAGAATAGAATATATTGCCCAGAAATACTCATAATCAGTTGATTTTCAACAAAGGTGATATATTTTTTAAAGATTTTATTTTATTTATTTGACAGAGAGATAGAGAACACAAGTAGGCAGAGTAGCAGGCAGAAGGAGAGGGAGAAGCAGGCACCCCACTGAGCAACGAGCCCAATGCGGGACTCGATCCCAGGACCCTGGGATCATAACCTGAACTGAAGGCAGTTGCTTAACTGACTGAGATACCCAGACACCCAAAGGTGATATATTTTTTTTTACTTATATGATAAATAACCTGCATCCAAAATATACAAAGAACTCTGAAGACTCAATAACAAGAAAATAGACATCCTAATTAAAACTTACAAATTAATGAGAATGACTTTATTATTTTCCTCTTAAGGCCTTGAGATTAATTGATTCTTGAACAATGCAGGAGTACATTGCAATTGCATAGAGGTTCTTTCTAGGAGGTAACAGACATCACGTAGATAAAGACCTCCACAATATTGCTGAGGAGACTGAATTTATTTGGAACATAGCATAGATGACAAGAGAGAGAGAAAGGACAGAAAAAAATATTCAAGAAATAATTTGTTAAAATTACACATATCTGATGGAAAACAGGAATCTGTCTATTCAAGAATGTAATAAACTCCAAGTAGGATATATATAAAGAGATCCAACCCATTTTATTTTTTTTTTGAGATCCAACCCATATTATTAGTAAATGAAATTTTTTTTTGACTTTGATGAAAGTCAAGAATAAATCTTGAAAGCAGATAAATGATTCTAAGAGAACCCCAATATAAGCAACAGATGATTTTTTATCAGAAACAATGGAAGTCATAATGCAAGGGGAAAGCATTTCAAAGTGTTCAAATTAAAAATAAAAACAAAAACAAACAAAATGTCTTATAATGTTTTATAATTCAAAATTATCTCTCAAAATGATGATGAAGTCTTTCACAGATAAATAAAAACTGAGGAAATTTGTTGCTGACAGACCTGCCTTACAATAAGTATTAAAGGAAGTTCTTCAGGATGGAGGGAAGAGATACAGAGACTAATTGGAATCCACATAAAAAAAAAATTAGCACTGGTAATGCAATTATGTATAAAAATATAAAATATGGTATTATTGCATCTTTCTCCTTTTGGTTAATAGATATATAAGCCAATTCCATAAAACAATATGTATATAATTGTATTGGTCTTAAAACATTTAAACATGTATTATATTTCACAATCACAGCACAAAGAAATGGATGAGAATAAAACTGTCTTGGAATGAGGGCATGATAACAGATGGTAATTTGAGTCTACAGCAATTTTTATGTATAAATATTATATCTTCTTCTTTATCTCACTTCTTCAGAAATATAAAATTACACCAAGTAATAATTATAACTATGTACTATGGTGTTTAACATAGACACAGGTAATATGCATAGCAATAATACTACCAGAGATAGAGGAAATGAATAGTTATTCAGGAAGACAATTTCCTTATTACACTACAATTAAGACAAGTATGACTTGTATTTGAATGATTTAAGATGTATATAGTAATCCTAGAGCAATCATTAAGAAAATATTCCAAAAATATAATTAACAGCCCTTAAATTAAAATTTTACACTAGGAAATAACCACTTAATAAAATGATGGCAGTAAAGAAATAAAAGAGGGGCGAAAAAGATCTGAGACATGCAGTTTAAGAAAAAGCAAAATAGCAGGTGTAAATCCATTCTTTTCAATAATTACATTAAATGTGAAAGATTGGGAAATCTAATCAAAAGATAGAGATTCTCAGCTGGGTATAAAAATGATGTACAAATGAACTATGTGAACTAAATGAACTATATGGTGTCCATGCTCCTATCACCTTAGATTAAAAGATACAAACATGCTGAACGTTAAAGAATGGAAAAGATATATAGTACAACGCAAACCCCACAATGAAAGAACAAGGCTAGCTATACTATATAGTTATATACATGTTAAAAACATACATGTTAAAGCAAAACCAAAGTCCTTAGAGATAAAGAGGGACTTTTAATAATAATAAAAGGTCAATCTATCAAGAATATATTAAATGTAGAGACACATAAAAATCTAATAAGAAGGTCCAAATATACATGAAGCAAAAACCAAGGGAAGTGAAGAAAAAAATAAATGTTAAAAAATATAGTTTGAGACATCAATATCTCACTCAATAATGGTTAGGACAACCAGGCAAAAGATGGACAAGTAAATAAAGAACTTGAAAACAGAATAAAACAATTATATATGGTAGATACCTATAAAGCTCTCCACAAAACCAATGCAAAATATACATTTTTCTCAAGTGCATACGGCACATTCCCTACTATTGATTGTATGTTAACTTATAAAACAAGTCCTAATGAATGTATAAAGTTAACATAAAACAAATAAAAATTTACAACTACTGTAGAATAAAACTAAATTCCGTACAGAAGAGCATCACAAAGAATAAGATTTATAAATACACTTTAAAAAAGAACGCAGACCTGGGGCGCCTGGGTGGCTCAGTCGTTAAGCGTCTGCCTGAGGCTCAAGTCATGATCTCAGGGTCCTGGGATCGAGCCCCGCATCGGGCTCCCTGCTCTGCGGGAAGCCTGCTTCTCCCTCTCCCCCTCCCCCTGCTTGTGTTCCCTCTCTCGCTGTGTCTCTCTCTGTCAAATAAATAAATAAAATCTTTAAAAAAAAAAAAAAAGAACGCAGACCTGGTGCACTGAGTCCATAAAACACTATTGCAAGAAATTTAAAGCTCTAAATTGTACAACATCCATTGTTCATGTACAGCTGGAAGAGGAGGAAATGGATGTATGGTGGAGCAACTTTTCTATATTCTTACTGGAATGAATTTAGTATTAATCAGAATTAGTTAATAATAATATAATATATTAATAATATAATAATTCCCAGAGCAACCACTAAGAAAAGTACTTAAGAGTAATAAAAAATAACTAATATATTAAGATTTTATTTATTTATTTGAGAGAGACAAGAGATAGAGAGAGCATGAGAGGGGGGAGGGTCAGAGGGAGAAGCAGACTCCCCGCCGAGCAGGGAGCCCGATGCGGGGCTCGATCCCGGGACTCCAGGATCATGACCTGAGCCGAAGGCAGTCGCCCAACCAACTGAGCCACCCAGGCGCCCCAAAAATAACTAATATATTAAAATGATACATTAGAAAAAAATTTTTTAAATGGAGGTGATAAAGGAGCAGAGAAACCAAAAGACACAAAATATATAGAAAACAAAGAGCAAACTGGCAGACATATACCCGAATATATTAATAACATTAAATGCAAATAGGATCTACACTCCATTTCAAAGGCAGAGATTTCCAGAAGTGATTTTTATTTATTTAAAGAAAATCTTTTTAAGATTTATTGATTTATTTGAGAGAGAGAGAGAGAGTGCACAGAAGGAGAGGGAGAGGGAGAATCAGACTCGCCATCAAGCAGGGAACTCCATGTGGGGCTCAATCCCAGGACCTTGGGATCATGACCTGAGCCGAAGGCAAACATTTAAGCGACTGAGCCACCCAGGCACCCCAAGAAGAGATTTTTTAAAAAGAACAAAATCCAACTGTATTTCATTGAAAAAATGCACACTTTATATTCAAATATACACATAGATTGAAGACATATCCAACAAAAAGTGACTATGTACAAATATTATATATATAATATAAAAATATATATTACCAGACAAAATAGATTTTAAGGCAAAAGTATTAGTAGACAAAAATAGTAATCTTATAACAATAAAGAGGCCAATGGGGGTCCCTGGGTGGCTCACTTGGTTAAGTGTCTGCCTTCAACTCAGGTATGATCCCATGGTCCTGGGATTGAGCCCCATGTTGGGCTCTCTGCTCAGTGGGGAACCTACTTCTTCCTACCACCCACTCATGCACTCTCTCTCAATATCTCTCTCTCTCTCTCAAATAAATTAATAAAATCTTAAAAAATAAGAGACCAATCATTGGAAGTGTATATGTATAAATATTTATATGTATATATATATAATTTTATATATATAATTATATGTAATTATACATACATAATCCTATACATGCATATATCCCTATATGCATGTATGTATACTGAAAGAGTGCTCCAAAGTAGATGACATCAAAACAGACAGGTTGAAGGATGACGTGGACAGTTCAACAATAATGAAGATTATAATGCCCACACTCAGTAATGAATAGAATTATCAAGACAGAAAATCAATGAGTTTATAGAACACTTGGAAACTGCCAACCAACTGAACTAAATAATATCTCCAGAACAATTCCCCCCAAAACAGGAGAACTTACATTCTTTCAAAGTGTATATGAGATATTCTCTAGAACAGAGCACATACTAGATTATATTTTTTAAAAGTCAATAAACATAAAAGGATTGAACTCTTTCAAAGGATGTTCCCTAACCACAGTGATAATCAACTATAAAATAATAGAAGAAAATTTTGAAAATCCAGTTATTTAGAAATTAAATAGCATACTTCTAAATAACTCTTGGAGAGATGTTTTAAATTTTTGAGAATTCAACAGAATTCTACTTCTTATAAGATTCAAGAGACTTAAGAAATATATTGACTTGTATGAAAATGAAAAGACAGCATAAAATTATTATATGCAGTTAAAACAATGCCTAGAAGAAAATTATACAGTAAAGTACATGTTAGAATAGAACAAATAACATATCTATAATGAAATCTTCTTTATGAAACAAACAAAAAATAGCCAACTACACCCAGAGCACATAGAAAAAAGGAAATAATTAAAATTAGACTGAAATTTGATAAACTATTTTAAAATATTGAATAATGAAAGCTGAAATTTATTTGAAAAGAGCAAAACTGACAAATCTTTAGCTAGATGGAAGGAAGGAAAGGAAGGAAGGAAGGAAGGAAGGAAGGAAGGAAGGAAGGAAGGAAGGAAG
>NC_058404.1:10505786-10520261 GCF_002201575.2 Neomonachus schauinslandi
AAAGAAAGAAAGAAAGAAAGAAAGAAAGAAAGAAAGAAAGAAAGAAAAAGAAAGAAAGAAAAGAAAGAAAGAAAGGACAAATTCCAAAATCAGGGATGAAAGATTAAAGAAGGGGATATTATTACTGATTTCAAAAGTTAAAAGATTATTAGGAAATATTATGAGCAACTTCATGGCAACAAATTAGGGATATTTAGTGAACTTGATTCCTCGGGAGACTCAATTACTGAAACTAATTCAAACTGGAATAGATCTATAAGAAGTAAAAGTACTGATTTAGTAATTCAAAATCTTCCCAGAAAGAAAAAGCTAAGGCACAGATGATTTCACACACAAATTCAACCAAATAGCTCAAGAATGAATCTATTATATTTCTAGGCACCAGCAATGAATAATCTGAAAATGAAATTAAGTAAATAATTCCCTGATACAAGAGTATCTAAAAGAATAAAATTCTTAGAAGTAATTTTTTTAAGTACAAGAAATTTATACTAAAAACTAAAAAGTATATTATTTCAAAACATTAAAAACATCTATATAGAGGGCAATTTCACATTATTTAATTAGAAGATTTAAAGTTATTAAAATAGGGGTGCCTGGGTGGCTCAGTTGGTTAAATCTTTGTGTTCAGGGAGCCTCACTCTCTCTATCTCAAATAGATAAATAAAAATCTTTAAAAAAAATAGTTATTAAAATAGCAGTTGTCCCCAAATTGATCTACAAATGTTATGCAATTCCTATCAAAATCCCAGTAATAACCTCAAACACATTATGAAATATGAAAGAAGTCAGATGCTAAAGACTGCACATTGCATAAGTCTATTTATATGAAATATCTAGAAAAGGTAAATGTGCAGAGATAAAAAGTAGATTACAAGTTGCCTGAGTGTGGACGGTGGGGAATAGACTGAGTGAAATTGGCATGAGGAATGTTTTTGAGCTAATGAAAATGTTCTAAAATTGGACTGCATTGATAGTCACACATTCCATAAATCTTCTAAAAGCCATTGGACTACAGCCCTAAAACAGCTGAATTTATTCTATACACATTATACCACAATAAAGCTTTTTAAAACTTGTGAATTTTCGGAGTTGAAAAGTTTAGTTTTGAAGGGAAAAATGTCCTAAAGGATTTATTAAAAACAAACAAACAAACATAGAATTGTAAATTAAAAAAAAATGACAGCTTAGGAGCTAGTTTTATTTCATAGTAGAGATACATTTAATCAGCTAGGGGCAACAAGAAGTCTCAGAAAGCAACTGAGTTTATATTTTCGGGTGCCTATGAGCAGAGAGACCTTTTGCTGGGGAGTCCCAGAGAAGAAAGACCCTGTTTGTCACTCTCCAGCATTTTGAGGGAAATATTCTCACTCCATAGGATGCCTGGATATAAGAGTAGTAATGGCTCAGTGAAGAGTCTAGTTGGATTGGCAGAGTGCAGCCTCTTTAAGGAGAGTGAAGTCATTTGTGTATTTTCTTCCTAGAGCAATTTGCTATGCTTTTAGGCATAACTGAATGAATGTTATACTTTGGGAAGCAACAAAAATAAGAAAAAAATAAATATAAGAATATGTATATCACCACACTTCTAAGTTCCAAAAGAATAAAATAAAGTATAGGGACAATCTCAAAGAACAGTTGAGAAGGAAAGACATTTGAATGAGGTGAAAAACATTAGATTTTTTTTTAAGATTTTACTTATTTGAGAAAGAGAGAGCATGAGCAGGGGGAGGTACAGGAGAGGGAGAAGCAGATTCCCTGCTGATCAGGGAGCCCAATGTGGGGCTCGATCCCAGGACCCTGAGATCATGACCTGGAGCGAAGGCAGAGGCTTAACCGACTGAGCTATCCAGGCACCCTGAAAAAACATTAGCTTTTAAATAAAGGAAATTGAATTCTAGTTTTAACATTTTCCAATAATTGTTTTAGACTTCATATGAGTCACTTAACTGCTTCTCAACTGTAGGAAAATTAGCCAGAATAAATGTCCTCTGATACCATATACATGCATATTTCTAAAACTGTGAGGTCCAAGGTATTGCTGAACTTGTGGGTGAATTAACTGAAATGAAGATGAAGGTATGGGAGCCCTAATTATGACAGCAAAGAACAGCAGGAAAGCCTGACTCTTATTGTAGGTTGCCTCTGTATTGATCATTAATTCTATTACATAACTATGGCAGACAGTAAATAGGCACTCTGATATTGTTTTGTTGACAGACTTATCTAAAGGATCACATTCATTCTGAACAAATATCTACTAGGTCTAAACTTCAAGATGCTATTTCATATCTTTATTTTTATGATTTTCTGATTTGATTTTTTGTTGTGTCAATTTTTTTGAACCCAAATCTTGGGTCAGGTCAACATTTTCTGTCTACCTCTAAACCCATTTGTTTCATGATTTATTTACTATGTGATCAAGTTTATGAAATTTTATATATGTAATATATATACAGATTTTATTTATTTGAGAGAGACGGAGAGAGCATGAGTGGGAGGAGGAGCAGAGGGAGAGGGAGAAGTACACTCCCCGCTGAGCAGGGAGCCGCACATGGAGTGCGATCCCAGAACCCTGGGATCATGACCTGAGCAGAAGGCAGAGGCTTAACTGACTGAGCCACCCAGGTGCCCCATGGAAATTATATCTTTTTTAAAGGAAGTGGTAAGTTACTCCAGATGAGCAATCTCATGGCAACTGGGAAGTTGAAGAAAGACAAATCTTTGACTGAGGCATAATAGCTTTTTGTAATTTTTGTGATTTATTTGAATGCTACTTTAAATCATACCTTATGATGGACAAAAGGAGAACAATCTCCCATCATATGTAGTAACAGAATTATTTATACCAAGAAAATCAACAACTTGATTTTAAGGCAGCATGATATGTCTGCTTAATCAAATAAATGCAGTCTGAAATCAAGTAAACAGCATTTTTAATCTCCAAATATAATATATCTTTCAATTTATTGGGAATTAAAATGTATGCAGGATCCACATGTATAATACATATTAATGAGAAGCTGATTGTGACTCTTTTATTAATATTTAAATGAAGAATAGGAATGGAAACCCTAAAAATATTATGCTCCTCACAAATATCAACTAAAATATCATACAATTCAGATTTGTCCCAAATATATGCCAATTTTAAGCATTCAACCAATAAATGATTGGACATATAATTTTTAAAACCTGTCATTACTTACATTGTTATGCAATTCTCGTAGGAAGGGAAAAATGAAGGGGGGGAATCAGAGGGGGAGATGAACCATGAGACACTGTGGACTCTGAGAAACAAACTGAGGGTTCTAGAGGGGAGGGGGTGTTGGGGGATGGGTTGGCCTGGTGATGGGTATTAAAGAGGGCACGTATTGAATGGAGAACTGAGTGTTATACGCAAACAATGAATTATGGAACACTACATCAAAAACTAATGATGTGGGCGCCTGGGTGGCTCAGTTGTTAAGCGTCTGCCTTTGGCTCAGGTCATGATCCCAGGGTCCTGGGATCGAGCCCCGCATCGGGCTCCCTGCTCCACGGGGAGCCTGCTTCTCCCTCTCCCACTTTCCCTGCTTGTGTTCCCTCTTTCGCTGTGTCTCTCCCTGTCAAATAAATAAATAAATAAATAAATAAAAATCTTAAAAAAAAACCCCAAAAACTAATGATGTAATGTATGGTGATTAACATAACATAATAAAATAAAATTTCAAAAAATTGTTATGCAATTTTCAATAAATACCTTATACTCACATAGCTTCCTTATTTTATTGGATGATACTACTCAAGAATTATGCTAGGTCCTACAAATGATGTATGGAATGAGACA
The DNA here is from genome assembly GCF_002201575.2 of Neomonachus schauinslandi. Lineage (NCBI taxonomy): Eukaryota > Metazoa > Chordata > Mammalia > Carnivora > Phocidae > Neomonachus > Neomonachus schauinslandi. The sequence goes on from NC_058404.1 coordinate 10,509,616, forward strand.
AAACTGATTCATGATCTCTCAGACCTTGCAAACTTACAATTAAAGATGACAGATATTTAACTAAAAAAATCAAATGCAATGATTGTAATTTAAAACATAGTATTCTATGGTAATTTATAGTAGACGGTTATATTAAGAGAGACATAAGGAAAGCCCTTTTTAAGATTAACTTCTTTTAGACCGAGGGATAAAAATTGTTCAAACCAGATAGTAATATGGATGAGGCCTTGGGGAAGCAAAAAAGATTGAAAATTGAAGTAAATAAGATAATTCCAATATATTTGAATAAGAAATGGTAAAGAAAGAATGATGTCAGCAGAAGTGGCAGAGAAAGAACCTCTGGAAATCTTCTCCATATTAGCAATGAGAGAATTGGAAAAAAAAAAAAGTCAATATCAAAGGTTTCATAACTCTAGAAATTAAGCAGTAAATTGCAACTATATAATGAATGCTTAGTCTAGAAAAAAGCAGATGAATGTGGGAAAAAACAGAACAATAGTGAGCTTTGTGATGTTTTAAGTTGCAGTATTGCCATTATTCTCTCCCCATCTCCATGGGAGACTTGAGTATCAACTACATTACAGGAGCTGGGAAGGAAAGAAAGAGATGGAAATTCATTCAAAGTCACATTCCAAGATTACTGTCATTATTTGACATGTCTGAAAGTTCCCTAGAAAATCTCACTTGCAAGACTTGTCTTTAATTGACTTATTTGAAGTTCTCCCAGTATGAACAGCCTTTTCCCTGGGAATGTTTATCAAAAACAATCAGCAAATTGTTTAACACTGTAGCTGTCTGAGGTGGCAATAATAGTTGAAATAAACAGCAAAATGACAAAAACCCTAAAGAGGAAAGCTGAGGAATCAGATAACCATAGGGAACTTTGAAAAGCTGTGACACATTTCGGGAAATGCAGAAGGTTACAGGGACACATAGGGTTATTTGCATGTCAAGTGGGTCTGCATGCCTAGAAACAATTGAAATAGCTCTAGCCCTCACCTTTGTCCAGTGGTTCTGTGCAAGCAGGAAGTGACAGATAAGGCATAAATATAAACAGCCTGCCTGAGCATTGAATGAAAGCCCCTCAACACAGAGTCTGTCGACAAAAGCTGGAGGATTTATTGGTTCCAGCATGTAAGAATACCTTTGACCAATTATTACCTGATAACTAAGCTACAATGTATAGAGATTCCATTGGCCATCCAGAACATTTACTCTACACAGAATGTGTACTCTAAAAAATTAGTTCTGCAAACTGCTAAAACAAAACAAAACAAACAAACAAAAACAGCAATAAGAGCAAATTCTTGGAAGGAGGGAGATCCAATATCTAGAGTTGCCATATTAGATTACTTAAAATGTCTGGTAGTTAAGAAAAAAATTATAAGCATGCAAACAATATATGGGCCAACACAGGAAAAGAAGCAATAAGTAGAAACTGAGGATGAGGGACCCCAGGTGTCGAATTTAATAAATACTTTAAATTTGCTATTTTAAATTTGCTCAAATAATTAATATCTAAAAAAAAAAAACTAGTGGAAATGTCTTTCTAAATAGAGAATAGAAATTACAAAACAAACAAAAATCCTGGGGTTAAAACACAATAAGTAAAACAGTGATACACTCACTGCTTAATATATTATAAGGGCTGAACAACAGAATGGAGCTAGCAGAATAAAGAAGCAAGAAACAATGAATTTGGACATAGGTCTATTGAGATTATCAAATCTGAGGATCAGAAAAAAAAGAACAAAGAAATATAGCAGGGCCTCAAAGATCTATGGGACACCTTCAAATCTGCCCATATATACATATGGGAAGGAGAGGTAGAAAGGAGGAGAAAGAGTATTTGAGTAAATACTGATCAGAAAATTCCTGAATATGATGGAGAATATCAATTACACATCTAAGAAGTTCAGTGAATTCCAAGTAGAATAAACTTAAAGAGATCCACACCTAGTCAAACTGTTGAATGTCAAAGGCGAAGAGAAAATTGTGAAAGAAGCAAGAAAGAAATAACATATCAAGGACAAGGGATCCACAATAAGGTGAAAATATGATTCTGCATCAAATACCACAGAGGCCAGAAGCACTGGGATGATTTAGATATGTTGAAAGAAAGACTGCCAATCAAGAATTCTATATCCAACAAAATATTAGTAAAACTGAAGTAAAATTTAAGACACCTCCAGATAAAAATTGAGAGAATAGGGCGCCTGGGTGGCTCAGTTGGTTAAGCGACTGCCTTCGGCTCAGGTCATGATCCTGGAGTCCCCGGATCGAGTCCCGCATTGGGCTCCCTGCTCGGCAGGGAGTCTGCTTCTCCCTCTGACCCTCCTCCCTCTCGTGCTCTCTGTCTCTCATTCTCTCTGTCTCAAATAAATAAATAAATAAATCTTTAAAGAAAAATTGAGAGAATAATCACTAGCAAACCTGACACATAATAGATACTTAGGTGAGTCCTCAGCTTATAATAAAAAGACACTAGAGAATAAATTAAATTGACATTAAAAACAAAACAAACAAAACTAACTGCAGGGTAGGAATAACTATAAAAATCATCTTTCAATCTAATATAAGTGTATTTCTGTGTGACTCTTTTTTCCCCATCTCATTTAAAAGACAACAAAATAAATCAATAATTACAAATCTGTGTTGAGAAGCATTTAATATATAAAGCTGGAGTTTGGAGTTTGCACAGTATAATGCCACAAAGAAGTCGGTAGGAAATAGAGCTATATAGAAAGTTTTTGTACACTATTGAAATTAAATTAGCATTAATCCAAACTATACTTTTATTGTTGAGCTATTAATTTTAATTCCTACAGCAACCATTAAGAAAATAATTAGTATAGTAACAGAAACAAAAGAATTAAAATAAATACAGTAGAAAATACCTACTTAACAAAAAAAGAAGCAGTAATAGAGAAATAGAAAAACAAAGAAAGACTTAATACATATAGGAAACAAAAGCAAGATGGCTTTTGTTTGTATTGATATTTTATCAATAACTGTAAGAAATATAAATCGGTAAACACTCCAAACAAGGCACGGATTGAAAGAATAGTTTTAAAAATAACATAATCCAACTATATGCAGTCTACAATAAATAGTTTAGATTTAAAGACAAAAGAGGTTGAAAGCAAAAGGAAGGAAAAAGATGTACCATAAAAATACTAACCAAGAGAGAGCTGGAATTACTATACTGACATTAGACAAAATAGATTTTAAATTAATTTTAATATATTTAAAAAGTAATATATTTCTGTTGCTTATAAGATAAAAGATCTATGATATTTCATTATAGCAGCCTGAAGGAACTAAGGCATTCATATTATACTGTGTTCAGCAATCATTCTTTATTTGGCTACTTTGAAGTAACAGGCAACTCTAAATCTCAGTTACAAATAACAACAAAGATTTATTTCCCCCTCACACTTGATGCCTATGGCAGATTGGTCTTATTGTGGTCACTTGAATATCCAACTTGAAGACAGCTCCACTCTCTTAACATGCCACTATCACAAAATGTCTTCCAAGTTGGCAGTGGAAGAGAAAAAGAATGGATAACTGTAATCCAGATCTTTAATTCTTCTGTTCATATATCACTGATCAAAACAATACACCTGACTGTACCCCCTTCAAGAAACCAGGGAATGATAATCCTCCAGTGTGCATGGATTAAAGAGATAGTAAAAAAATATTGAGCACTAGTAAGATCTCCAGTATTGTGTAATCACAATTTTGTTATTTCTTGTTATTTGAAGTTTATTTTTAATGAATTGCTCAGTGTTACACATCTTAGGCCATGACATTTGGCTGCCATACAACTTCAAATCAATTTTTAATCAAGAATATTTATAAGGTCTTTGAATTTTTAATATTTTCTTTCATTAATTATGCTGATATATAAAAGACAATTTTTGCTAGGTAAAGAAATTTGGTTTAAATATATTCCCACAAATGTCTTTTTGATACAGACTAATTTTGTTTGTTTGTATATAAAAATATGTCTTGCCTGGATATTTGTAATATTCTCTGTACTTGAATTACAGATTTTGAGTAAAACCATTTTATTTTATATTGATATGGAATAATTTTTCCTGAAACACTCTGATCCTTTTAAAATTCAGACTGAGTTCTTCATTTCATTATACACATTTTTTTTCCAACATTTCTACCTCATATTGTTGACTACTGTAGCCATCCCAAAACTAGATATCATGCTAATCAGGGCTTTAAGATGTTCTATGTTAAGATGCTAGTTACACTACGTACATCCTTTGAGTTGAAAATATTACCATCATTACCAACACATAATTGAAGAAATTTTTAAGGGAACTCCGTAATTCTTGAATGAATTAATTTTGATGTAGTGTCAATGTTTCTCTTAATTTTCCTACTGAAGAAAAATGAGGAAAAAAAGTCAAATAAAATTTGTTAACCACAACCTATATCTTGACTAAACTTTAAAAAATCTGACCTCTTGCCTTGGTCAGTATGCCCTGGTTATTGTTTTATCCTATCTTTCTAACTATCTTTTTTGATCACTTGTTTCAAAGTTAAACATTGGGAGCTTTAGCATCTGCTGGCTCAGGTTGAATAATCCCACTGCATTCTATCTTTCCCACTGATTAGAACTAAAAAACGTGAACAAACTATAAAAACAAAACAAAACAAAACAAAAAACAGCTATTTACCAGAAGACGCTGAAGAGTAAAGACTAGTACATGAATTGGGGAGGCAAATGAAAACTAGAAAAAAATGACAGCTATGGCAACAATAAAATAAGAGGAAAGAGGAAATTCTTATTAGAGAAATAGAGACTACACAAATAAACCAAATGAAAATTACAGAGCTTAAAAATATAATATCTGAAATTAAATAATGTACGGGGTAGGCTCAATGGCAGGATAGTGATGCAGAAAAAGAGAAAATAAACTCGAAAGGAGATATATAAAAATTATACAATCTGAAGAACAGAGAAATAAGAAAAAATATTACATAATGAGAGCCTTGGAAACTGCCGGAAAAATATCAAAGTTCTAACATTTTCCTTACTGAACTTCTTGAAGGAGAGGAAAAAGACACAGGTATGGAAGAAGAAATCATGGCTGAAAGCTTCCTAAATTTATTTACAGGTTAAAAATACACAGTAAACCTTAAAGAAGATAGACTCAAAGATAACCATGTACAGATACAGTGAATGCTAATGTTAAAAAAATAAAAAAAAGTTTTATACAGGGGCAATACCATTCAGCTAACTCCATATTTCTCATGATGAAATGAAGAAAACAGAAGGTGGGCAATACCTTTCAAGGGACAAGAGAAAAAGGCTATTGACTCAAAACTCTGTGCAGGTGAAATACCTTTCAGGAATGAAGGCCAAGTAAGGCATTCTCAGATGATGAGAAGCTAAGAAGATCCATTGCAAATGCTACTCTAAAGGAAATGCTAAAAAAAGTTCTACAAAAATGTGAAATCAGAGGGAAAATCTAAACTTTAGAAATTATGAGTTTCAGAAATGGCAAATGTTTAGATAGGTAGAATAGAATTTTATCTCTGCTTTAGTCTTGAGAAATGTGTGATTATTGGAGTGCCTGGGTAGATCAGTCAACTGAGGGTCTGACTCTTGGTTTCAGCTTAGGTCATGATCTCAGGATTCTGTGATCGAGCCCTGCATCAGGCTCAGCAAGGAGCGTGCTTGACATTCTCTCTGTCCCTATGCCCCTCCCCTTCCTGCTCTCTCTCTCTCTTTCAAAATAAATAAAAAATCTTAAAAAAAAATTAAAATGTGTGATTATTGAAAGCAAAATTATAATATTTTGTAGGGAGTTGTTCAACATATGTAGTGCATAAAACATATGGCAACTATAAGATGCAATGGGGGAGAGAGGGGTTTATATGGTTTTAAGAGTCCCATGTCTTACTTTAAGTGGTAAAACCCTAACTCTGAATAGGCAATGGAAGTTAGGTAGCCACTAAAATTAATATAAACATATAGAGTAAAAAACAGAGACATTGGGGCGCCTGGGAGGCTCAGTCATTAAGTGTCTGCCTTCGGCTCTAGACGGGGTCTTGGGAATTTGTCCCACATCGGGCTCCCTGCTCTGTGGGAAGCCTGCTTCACCCTCTCCCACTCCCCCTACTTGTGTTTCTGCTCTCGCTCTCTCTCTCTGTTAAATAAATAAATAAAATATTTTAAAAAAAGAGACATTAAAATAAAATTCTAAAAAATACTTCAATATACTAAATGAAGTCAAGAAAGGTGAAGGCAGAGAAAAAATTTTTTAAAAATTAAAGAAATAAAGGAATAGGTAAAACCTACATGAATGATTTCAACAATTATATTTAATGTAAATAGTTTAGATATATTGATTAAAAGATAAACTGGATAAAAAAATAAAACCCAAGTATATTCTGCCTCTTAGAAGTTCATCTTAAATATATTGATGAAGATGGTTTAAGTGAACTATACCGTGCAAACATGAATCTAAATGAAGTTAGAGTGTCTCTATCAATATCAGACAAAGTAGAATAAAGAGTATTTCCAGTAATAACTTTTGACTCCCCCAAAACTTAACTAATAGCTTACTGGTTGACCAGAAGCCTTCCCAATAACATAGTCAATTAATATGTATTTTGTATGTTATATATATTATATACTGTATTCTTCCAATAAAGTAAGCTAAAGAAAAGAAAATTTTATGAAGAAAATCATAAGGAAGAAAAAATACATTTCCAGTACTGTACAGTAAAAAATCTGTGTATAAGTGGACTTATACAGTTCAAAGTCGTGTTGTTCAAGGGTCAACTGTATATTAAAAATAAATAAGTAAATAAATATTAATGAACTACTGTTGTTTCCTTATGCATTAGTTAATTGTTTGGGCCCTTTTACAACTTCTGAATATCCTTCCAATGTCTGATAAAAATAGCTGTTAAAAATAATACAAGTCTGAATTTGACATGAGCAAATTATTTTGCACTCAGTGCCTTATTTCTTACATAAGAAAATGAGAAATGCATGAGAAAGAGGCCATGGTGAATGGGTTAGCAGGTAGTACTCTGCACCTCTCCTGGGGGTTTCACTCATATATACTGTGCACTAAATAGCTATTTCTGTTCCTTCCTTGTCCTACCATTAGAATGGACATTGAAGAAATGTTGTATTTAAATTCTTTAAATCTAGTTTCAGAAATGATCCAGACTGTATAAATTTGAAGTCACTTATTCAATTCTTATATTTTATGTTTGTAAAATAAAGTGTTGTTAATCTCCCTTCCAGCCTTAAAATTCCAAAATACTAGCTTTACCTTTTAATTTTGTACCACTATACCTATGCTTTAAAATAATTTCTGAGTTTCTAATTGTCTTATTCAAAATAGGTCTCTCTAGTTATATTTATAAGAATTCTATAGCCAGATAATAATGACATTCAGTGCAATTCCCTTTTATCTACAATATATATTCAAAGTCAGTTCTGGTGCTATCCAGAAACCAGAGGGCCCTTTTTCAATACTCATATGTATTCTCAAAGACCTTTCCATCTTCTAAGAGTTCAATTCTAAGTATATGTGTTTTTGCTTTAACATATAAATGTGTATTTATTTATGTGCAGATAATTCAAAGAGAACTCTGGCTGTGTAACAATAAAAATGTCTGGAAAATTTAATATTTGCTCAACAATAGGATCATGCTTTTATGCTAATCACAGGCATATGAAAAATGCTTGTAAAATTTAGTCAATTTATAACTAATGTCAACTGACATAGTTCCTCAAGTATATCAGCAAGGATGAGATCTTTCATATCCCAGCTTGGTATACCAATAGGATATAAAGAAATATAAGTAGGTCAAAAATGCCTGCATTGATATTTGATATCTATTTAATGTCTTTTCACGAAGATGGGTATTTAATCTTTAACTTGAAAATTACTCTTCAAGAACTTGAGTCCAAATTGTTAGACTGATATGTCATATATTTTTAAAAGATTTTATTTATTTGAGAGAGAGGGAGAGAGCATGAGGGAGAAGTAGACTCCCCACTGAGGAGGGAGCTAGAAGCAGGGCTGGATCCTAGGACCCCAGGATCATGACCTGAGCCAAGGGCAGACACTAACCAACTAAACCTCCCAGGTGCCCCTAGACTGATATGTCATATTTTAATACAAAATGATTTGAATGATAACAATTATTTTGATAGGAAACATAATAGAGTATGACTGGTCAGCTCTGCTTTGGCCAAATACAGAAATACAGAACACGTTAAGTATTTTAAATTACATAGCTGTGATTCAAAATAATTTAAATTATCTGGATCTAAGTTTCTTCAGTCTTTCAAATAAAGCACTTCTGATATGATCACTAATTAACACATATTTTTCTGTTTAATATGTGTTGGCTGAGGATAATTTTTAATTAATTTTTTTGATACATGATTATACATTCAGTGAAAAATTATCATACAATATTTAATCTATTTCCTATTTATTTATACTCACAAAGAAGGATGGTTTTCCTCTGTGTCTCTATTCATATGTCTTTCTCCAATCTATAAAAAGTAAATTGTCATCTTTTCTTGACAATTAACAGGAGGAGACATGGTCCATTCTGATGTCCTTTGTTGGTGAAGGTTGTTGTGTTATGTTTTGCTGAATTCATGGGGCTTTTCTGGAGAAGTCTGTCTCAGTGGCATGAGGTAGTGTGTGATCCCAGTGCAGATGACAAGGTTAGCGTCTGAGCTGCATGCTAAAATCTCCTTGCTGCATTGCTCCCGATCAGGGCAAGGAGGAGAATTTCATTTTGACCTCAGGCCCAAAGCAGATCCAAAAATCCAAATCTTCCAACAATAAAATTGATATTTTTTTCCCTAAATGACATCTTTTTATAGTACTCCACTGTTTCAAGACCTTGGAAGTGAAGTCAGCCTTCGGACTTCCAGATCTATACTTTCTTCCTCATAACTAATGAGCCCCCTCTCTGGTAAATGCTCTAGGAGAAACCTGGGAGAGCAGAAAGGGTATAACCCTCTAGTGCATCTAAACACTAGTAGTTTAAGAATTAAAGCATTACTCTTAAATTTTTTGGTTCAGTTACAAATTCACCCCCTTTAACATTTTACTTTTTAAAAAATAATTAATTAATTTATTTGAGAGAGAGAGAGAGAGAGAGAGAGAGAGAGAGAGCACAAGTGGGGGAGGGGCAGAGGGAGAAGGAGACACCCTGCTGAGTATGGAGCCCAACGTGGAGCTCAATCCCAGGACCTTGATATCACCTGAGCTGAAGTCAGACCCTTAACCAACTGAGCCACCCAGGCGCCCCACCCTCTTTAACATTTTCAAACTTTGAAAGCCTAATGAACAATACTACCTCTTGTAGTTTCTATCAAACCAAAATTTGGGCAAGGACTAAGCTCACTAGCATTAAGTGGAAGCAGACCATTCAGCTCTTGCAATAGCTTCTTGCAATATTTTCACCATTATCATTGTATTTGGTTGATAAAATATTGTTACCTCAACTGTTACTTTTTCTTATTGTCACTGATGTCAAATTCTTGTTATCCCATGAATTAAACACAACTACTTCCAAATGACAAAAATACTTTTTCTTTTAATATGTCCAAACTATATTCATTTTTCAACAATAGCAAAAATGTATTTGAAAATTCTATGATCTGGAATTACATTTGGGGGATAGTAGGCCCTAGGTCTTGCTTTGGTCTTATGTTTTAAGCTGTATCCATCTTAGACAAATAAGTGCCTTCATGCTCAAACCTTATATTCTAGTGATTTCTATTTTAGGATGAACAACATGCAAAATCATAATAAAAAGTTATGTCATTTCCTTTACTTATTTCTCCCTTTCAGAGAGTTCACGGGGTTGAACAGTGTGTTTGTCAAGGTAAATTTCTATTCCTCCTGAGCTTTGTAGCTAAAATGTCATCTTAATTCAGATAAATTGAGAAAGATACTTTCTCAATTTAGATATTGAACTGAGAAAGTACCTAATCTCAATTCTTCTGCTCAGTGAGTCAAAAGAAATGTTCAGAGTCATAGCTTTTAAAAACCTAATTCTGAACACTAAAAATGAATTGATTGATGAATATACTATGATAAAATTAGAAGCAATGATACTATGATTTCAGAGCACAGTTTAGGGCATTTAATGATATCATGAAAAGCTAAAAAGGTATGGTAACATATGAACTCAACTATGAGTATTAAAAACAATTCACTAAGTAAAATTTGTAAAAGCTTAATAGTTGGAGGCACATCAAGTATTTAATTATTGCTAGAACTTATAGTTTTAGGTTAATTTCCAGGGCTAAAAACACCAAAAACATAAACAATTTAAGGGAAGTTAATGACTATGTATATATATATACATATATATATATATATATATATATATATATACATATAAGCTGAATAGAACAGCTTTCCCTGAACAAGAGATAATTCTCCAGAGACGGCCTTCAGACATCTATAAGACTGATTCTGCTGGGTTTCCAGCTTGCTGACCCACCTTTCAGATTTTTAACTTGCCAACTTCCATAACTGCATGAGCCAATTCCTTAAAATAAGTATCTATTTGTAGATAGATAGATAGATAGATAGATAGATAGATAGATAGATAGATAGATA
>NC_058404.1:10520271-10616888 GCF_002201575.2 Neomonachus schauinslandi
ATAGATAGATAGATAGATAGATAGATAGATAGATAGATAGATAGATAAATAGATATACGTATGCAAGTTAATTTGAAACCAGAGCCTATAATCTAGGTTCTTCTAGGGTTAGATTCAATGGTAACCAGTATAAAGTTTGATAGTAGTAAAAATCAATAGCATTAAATAAGAGATGGAACCAGTGGACTTAATAAAAAACTTTAAATTTTTTTCTACCAGTTCTGTGCAAGCCTATATAAAATTATGAGTTTGCCTGCTCAGTGGGGAGCCAGGTTCTCCCTCTCTCTGCCACCCACCCGGCTCATGCTGTCTCTCACTCTCTCCCTCTCAAATAAATAAATAAAATCTAAAAACAAACAAACAAACAAACAACAGCATTTTTCACAGAGCTAGAACGAACAATCCTAAAATTTTATGGAACCACAAAAGACTCCAAATAGCCAAAGCAATCTTGAAAAAGAAAAGCAAAGCTGGAGGCATCACAAGTTCAGACTTCAAACTATATTACAAAGCTATAGTCATCAAAACAGTATGGTACTGACACAAAAACAGACACATAGATCAATGAAACAGAATAAAAAACCTAGAAATAAGCCCACAACTATATGGTCAACTAATCTTTGACAAAAGAGGAAAGAATATTCAATGGAAAAAAGTCTTTCAATGAATGGTTTTGAGAAAACTGGACAGCAACATGCAAAATAATGAAACTGGGTCACTTTCTCATATTATGTGCAAAAATAAAGATGAAAGACCTGAATGTAAGATAGGAAACCATCAAAATCCTAGATGAGAACACAGGCAGTAACCTCTCTGACATCAGCTGTAGCAACTTCTCACTAGATATGTCCCCTGAGGCAAGGGAAACAAAAGCAAAAATAAACTTCTGGGACTACATCAAGATAAAAAGCTTCTACACAGCAAAGGAAACAATCAACAAAACTAAAAGGCAACGTTCAGATAGGAGAAGATATTTGCAAATGACATGTCTGATAAAGGGCTAGTATCCAAAATCTATAAAGAACTGATCAAACTTAACCCAAAAAATAATTAATTCAGTTAAAAAAAGGGCAGAAGACAAAACAGACATTTTTCCAAAGAAGACATACAGATGGCCAACGGACACATGAAAAGATGCTCAACATCACTCACCATCAGGGAAATACAAATCAAAACCACAATGAGATATCACCTCACACCTGTCAGAATGGCTAAAATTAACACAGGAAAAAACAGGTGTTGGGGAAGATGCGAAGAAAGGGGAACTGAACTCTCTTAAACCATTGACAGGAATGCAAACTGGTGCACAGTCATTGTGGAAAATAGTATGGAACTCCCTCAAAAAGTTAAAAATAGAACTACCCTATGGCCCAGCAATTGCTCTACTAGCTAGGTATTTACCCAAAGTATAAAAAAATACACATTCAAAAGGGAATATGCATCCCGATGTTTATAGCAGCATATATGTGTATATATATATCTATATATATATCTATATATATCTATATATATATATAGATATATATAGATATATATATATATATCTCCCACATCTGTACCATTCATCACTCAATGGACATTTGGGCTCTTTCTATAATTTGGCTATTGTTGATAATGGAATATTACTCAGCCATAAAGTAGAATGAAATCTTGGGATTTGCAAAGACATGGCTAGAGCTAGAGAGTATTATGCCAAGCAAAATAAATCAGTCACAGAAAGACAAATACCATATGATTTCACTCATATGTGCAATTAAGAAACAAAGCATGAACATATGAAAAAAAAAAGAGAGAGAGAGAGAGGCCAACCAGGGAATAGACTCTTAACTATAGAGAACGGAGAGTTACTGGAGGGCAAGGAGTGGGCAGGGGATGCCCATTTTTTAATTGAATTTATTATTTTTGGGGTTGAGTTTGATCAGTTCTTTATAGATTTTGGATACTAGTCCTTTATCGGACATGTCGTTTGCAAATGTCTTCTCAATGGGCTAGGGGATGGGGATTAAGGATGGCACTTGTTATGATGAGGACTGAGTGTTGCATGTAAGTAATGAATTAGTAAATTCTATACCTGAAACTAATATTACACTGTATGTTAACCAACTGGAATTTAAATAAAAACTTGGAAAAAGACTGTTAAAAAACTAAATGATAATCTTTTTTTTTCTTTTTTTAAATTATGTTATGTTAATCCCCATACATTACATCACTAGTTCTTGATGTAGTGTTCCATGATTCATTGTTTGCGTATAACACCCAGAGCTCCATGCAGAACGTGCCCTCTTTAATACCCATCACCAGGCTAACCCAGCCCCCCACCCCCCTCCCCTCTAGAACCCTCAGTTTGTTTCTCAGAGTCCATAGTCTCTCATGGTTCGTCTAAATGATAATCTTTATCAACAGAATAGTAATGCTAATTTAAAAACCTTAGAGAGGGAAAACTGCTTTCTGATGATATAAGCATTGATTTGAGGACATGGAGAAGAGTTTGGCTGGGAGGGCCATATTTGAGCCAATAGGTTTGTTCCCACATCTTTCTTTAAAATGATTAACACCTTTCCTTCCCTCCTTTCCCTGTTCTATATCTAATTAAATTCCTTAAAGGCATCATCCCCAGAAAAACTTCCCTAACTCAACCTCTGTGTTTTAAATGTGTATGTTATCTGTTCTTCTGTTGTAACTTGAGCATCTTATTTCACAGCACTAACATTATATTGTAATTATCCTTTTACAAGGTATTTCTCCTTATAGCTCATTGAGGTCAAGTACAATAAAACTAAACCAAACTTATTTCACAGTTGCTTAAAGGAAAAAAAAAAAGAAAAAAGAAAAACATTTATATAGTGTTAAAGTAGGAGGCAAGATCAAAGGGCAAATGCCAGGAGGTAATAGACATATGAGATCACTTTTAAATTTTAGGCTGTTACAAAACAAATTTCTAAGTAATGAATATGGTGCACATTTATAATAATTCCTTTGCCAGATTGACAAAGTTGAAGACTATGTTGCTATGGATTCAAACAACAGTTAACATTTTATGTACATTTTATTTTAAGGATTCAGTTTAAAATACGCATGATTTCCTCCTCAAATTTTCCAGCATTACGTGTCATTTTAACTTTTGCATAGAGTAATAACATTCAATCTAATATAATTCAGAGTGACTAATTACTTGAAAAATATCACTGTACTTGAAAACAATACATTTGCTAAAATAATAAAGCCAAAAGGCCATGAGACTGAGGTTCTAATGCTTTGGAGGCCTATGCAAGTAAATGGAAACCTAAGCCAGAGTCAATGCACTCAAATCTGAGAAAATTAAATTTAAGAACACCTAATCACAAACAGGTAACCAGGCTTCCAGAAAGAAGACAAACGATTGAGCTACAGCCAATCTAATCTAATTGCTTTGCTTTGCTTCCTGCCTTCTCTATAAAAGCTTTTCTCCTGCTCCAGTCAGTGGAGTGCTCCTAACTATTTTGTTTGTCAGATACCTGATTGGAATCAATGTTCGCTCAAATAAACTCTTCAAAATATTAATGTACCTCAGTTTATCTTTTAAAAGTTCTGATTTCAGAAGCGAGGTTGGAAGAGAGTAGGGAGCAGTGGAGTGAAGGAACATGGCCAGTTGCTCATGTTCACAGATTTCTCCCTGTCCTAGAAAGCGGGGTGGGGATGGGGGGTGAATCCCTCTCAGATCTGAGCCCCACTGTTTCTCATTGGGAACTCTCTGACTATTTGAGTATTTCTTTTTCGGGACTGGATATGGAGATGGACTGGTTCTGTTCTAAACCGGATGGGGTCCAGTGTGAGGTCTGCAGAGAGCAAAACGGAGTCCCTCCTGTCCAGCAGGATTCTGTGTCAAGCAATGACCAAGCAGTAAAGGTAGGGCAGCTACAACATATCTCGGGGACCAGCATCAGCGGACACCCCAGAACTGATAACAAGCAGGAGCAGAAGAGGTCTGCAGGGGCCCAGGACTGATTAAATCCCCTTAAAAGGGGGGGGATTTGGGCAGCAAACTGTCAGACTCCTCAGACATGACCCCTCTGTGTCTGACCACTTAGAAAAGGCAGCTGCCTGGGAAGGCTCTGCTGATGGATCTCCGAACAGAACCGAGATCCTTCCCTGCTCGGACAAAGTGAGCAGTAAGTGCCCAGAGCTGACCTGGACTAGACCGAGGCTTTATCTCAACTGCACGCCCACAGACTGACTTCAGGTTTGGTTCCTTAACTTCCTACACCCTTTGTCACCTTGTTTATTGTGTGGTTTGTCTTCTGTCCTGCTCTGTGTGCTGTGTAAGAAGCCAACTTCAATCACATGGTGAAATGTCATTGAGTTTTGGAATCCGAACCTGCTTTATAAATTGCAAGTAACTTTGCTTTGTGATTGAATAAAGCTGACATTGTGGAAGGATACAAGTCATGTGTGCACCACTTCATAGCGTGCTCATGACAAGGCCTCAGGTAGGTAAATTTGCTTTTATGAGAACAAAAAAGAAAATGGGTTCTTCTGCGTCCAAAGGGTCTGGGACTCTACTCTGGCTCACTATATGTATAAGAATTATGGGTGCAAAGCTATGTTTTTCTGAACAAGTGGATTAACCTTGTCAAAGATAACCCTGAATTACAGAGGCCACAGTAGGAAACTTTTAACCTTGTTTACCCATTTATGAGGAGCCCTAGCGAAAAAGAGGTCCTAAATCTCCCCAAACTTAATGAGACACATTTTGTATTGGTATGCAGAAGTTTCTAAGAGACTAAATTAATTTTAAAAATTGCCTCTTTAAAATATTCCTTCCAAAAGGCAAATTTAAAAATCTTAAGTCTTTTCACAAATATGAATAAAAAGCTTTAGCCATCCAAGTGGGTAATCTGAACTAATTCCAACTGCCAGAAACACATTTGGTTCGAAGTGTTCTTTTATAAAGTAGTAAGCTTTGTATTATTTTGTATATCCTTGTATATACTTGTTTCATGGTTAAAATCTTTAAACATCTGTCTGTATGCTTAAGAATGTCTGTGTGTTATTTTTCTACCTCTGGATGGTATTGCCAATATTAATTTGTGAAAGAGCTATTTTTAATTGTCTTAAAGAAAAATAAGCACTAATATAAAATTAAGTGTTCTCTCGAATACAGAAACCAACCCAAATTTTCCTAAGTTCATGTGATCTTAGATGATCTTTGGTAAATAAAAGCTATTTCAAGTTTGTTGGCTTAATTAAAATAGGCATGTTTTCAGAGTTATTGACATTAAATATAATTCAAAGATACACAACTTTCGATCTACCTAGTTTTACTAGTCAAATAAGCTCATATTATCTCTGTTACAAAATTTATCAGCAAGAAAAATAACAATAACTTAAGAACATACCACTGACATGGGCAAGAAGTTTCTAATAAGAAACTGAGGGATTCATAAAACTGTTAAACCAAGACCAAGCAAAGCAAAAATTAATTACATAGGACTGGATAAACTAAAGATGATTATAATTTCAATGACTCTGTTTGAAACATTGATAGTTCTTCAATGTTTTCTTTTCCAGATTTAAAGAACTATTTTCTCCTTTCTTTGAAGCTATCTATAACTTAGGCAATTTGGTAAAGTATATTTTTGGAAATAAAAATGGAATATTTATCTTTTTCTTTTTTTCCTCTACCTGATTCCTCCAGAATTCAGGAACTCTTAACTGAGTATCCTCATTCTTCCCGATAATGTAAGTACTTGCCTAAGTTCAACAGGACACAACTGGGCAAATCCTTGCTTGGCATATTTTCTTAACCTAAAGAGGCTTTAAAAAATTTAATCCAAGATTCCTTATTACCTGATACTTACAAAAATAAGATTGACTTAATGGAGTCAATAAAGCCCCTTAGCTATCAACTCAGATACTTCATCTAGAATGTCATATGTAAGAATATACGTAAAATTACTATTCTTAAACTGGATCCTGAATTTTTCTAGTTTCCTCCAATATCTGGATACAACTCCAAACTAGTCTTCCCAATTTTCTTTCACCCTTCTGACTTGAAATAACCAAGAACAAAAACCGCCCTTTTATTGAAGCTCTACAAACTGAAGCTGGCTGACTGGATATCAGTTTCAGAGAAATCACCACAACTGATGAATGGACAACCTTTGTGCCTGTTGCTTGTGGGCCACTCAGAAAGATCACCAGAACACTGGACGACATTTATACTACAAGAGGTCCAACATCTAGAAACCTGCCATCTGGGAATCTCAAAGGACTGCCCTCTGGACTCAAAAAAATGATTTCTAGTCTGCTCCACCCTTTGTTTTTCTTCTGTTTTCAGAGAAATACCTCTTACTAAATACCTGATTGCACCCAGCATATGTTTCTAACTTTGGGAGCCTGCTTGCAACACCATTTCCTGAAATGAGACAACTGTTTAACTGAATTGACCTATTTTTAGGACTAAGATACTGGTTCATTGAGATGGAACAATCTACCAAGAAAACTTCTGGACAGTGAAACTTGAGGAAGTTTCAAAAGCAGGGAATGAAGGGTAGCAGAATATGTCATCTAAGAATATGCCTCTTCAGCATCAATTTATTTATTTAGATAATAGTATTGCCTTAGATTACTTGTTGGCTAAATAAGGAGAAGTCTATACCCTAGCAAATGCTTCCTACTGTAGGATCAACACTCCTGTTATTGTAGAAACTCAAATACAAGAAATTAAGAAACCATTTGCTAAATCAGGTTGATGGTTCTTTGGGTACATTCTTTGATTTATTTGTTACTAACTGGTTTGTTTTTTGTGGGCTCTGGCTGAGGAGCATACTTTAGTCTCTTGGCATTTCCCTCCTAATTGTCGCCATTACAGTCTATCTGGTGGCACTCACAAGAGTGAGTGAGATACTCACAGGTATCTCACAAGAGTGTTAGATACCTGTTTGCAGCCCTTAGCAGTGTATCGGGTGTTCTTACTGAGGTTAGAGCAACAGAAACAAGATGAACAATGAGATGAACAGCAAAAAGAATTCTTCCACGGACACGGCAGGATAAACTATACATTTAGACACAATTAGACAAAAACAACTTAACCCTGATGGTCTACCAAATATTTGCTCCATACTGCATGTAGGAGAGGTGACCTAAAGGGGGGAATGGTTTTTTGTTTGTTTGTTTGTTTTTTTAAAGATTTTATTTATTTATTTGACAGAGAGAGAGACAACGAGAGAGAGAACACAAGCAGGGGGAGTGGGAGAGGGAGAGGCAGGCTTCCCGCGGAGCAGGGAGCCCGATGCAGGCTCGATCCCATGACCCTGGAATCATGACCTGAGCCGAAGGCTGCCGCGCAACTGAGTGAGCCACCCAGGCGCCCCAGGAGGGGAATTGTTAAAGTAATTAAACAAAAAGGCCATTAGATTAAGGAGACTCTAGTGCCTTGGTGATCTATGCAAGCAAACCAAAATGTAAGCCAGAGTCAATGCACTCAAATCCACATATACAAAACTTAAGAACAACTAATCATAAACAGTTAACTAGGCTTTCCCAACGAGGCAACTGCTTAAGCTACAGCAATTCAACCATTCGTTTACTTTACTTTCAAGTCTTCTCTATAAAGCCTTTCCTTAGCACCTGTCAGTAGAGTGTTCCTAACCATTTTTGGTTTCATGGTGCCTAATTCGAACTGATGTTTACTCAAATAAACACTTCTAAATTTTAATGTACCTCAGTTTATCTTTGAGCACACTAAAAAATAAAAGTTATTTTTACTATAAAGAAATGTGCCTTGATATAGTACAATGTGTATTTAGATAGACAAATGTTAAATGCATGCTTTGTTGTCTTTTTGCTCATGGAGGGAATTTTCTTTCTTGTGAAGTTCCCCAAAAGACATTATCTTGGTTTCTCAGAATAGAAAGTAACAGTTGGCTAATGTGTGTAACAGAACAATTTTATACATGTGGTATAAAAACGCTAGTCTTTTTAGTATGTAGATGTCACAAATTGCTAGGGGGAAACTCAGCAATCTTCATACTTTCTACTTTTTTCTAATCTATTAAAATTCTTCCAGATTTCCTATTGCAACTACAGCTGTGAGCCTGTGATTATCACTAAACCAAAATGTAAATAGACTTTACAATTGAAAATATACATGAAGAATAAGTAAAGATTCATTCCCACCTTGCCCACAACAGTACACAGACATAATGGTTTCACCTGATTCTGTTAAGGCTAATGGGAAATGCCTAAATGTCAAGCTAATTTCTATCAATATGTACTAAACAAGTGCTTTTAGAATTAGGATTAGGGTTGCTACTAAAGAAAAAAAATTGAAATCCCGATACATTTTTTAATATTTTGATTAATGAGCATTCTTAAACCATATATGCATATAAAAATAACACTTCCATTTAAATGTTAATATTTAAACTAGAATTTTATTTTATATGTTACTTTTTATAAATATTGACATGATTTGAAATAAAACGTGCTCATGTATTTTGATAATGTTCAGCAGAATTTCTGATATATTGTAATAGTAATAATAATAGTAATTATAGTAATAATAGTAATATAATAATAGTAATAGTAGTAATAATCATTGTGTTTTAAATTAACATAATAGAAGAGGAACTCAATTTAAGTACAATCTAGACAAATAAGTTAAGGAATTTTGTTTTCATATGATTTCTACCTCATTTCACACATTGCAGCCACAAATGTAACTGAAGGAAAAAGTCAATTTTAATAAGAACGTAATTTTATGAATTTTGAAGCCATACTTTTAAAATACAGATTAAACATATAGACCATAGTAATTAAATGAATTCAGTTGGCGTTCTGTCACTAAGCCCATATAATACCACCTAGTATTTGAATGGTGTTTTATAATTTAAAATAATTTTTTCAGACTTTATTTTATTTTCCCAAGAAATACATGAGGATACTGGTCAAACATTATTAATCTCATTTTACAGAATAGGGCACTAAATTAGAATTAGTTAAGTCATAAATGGCACACATAAAACTATGGCCTTGCTTTTTTCTTTTAAATGTCCATTTAATGTTTGTTCCATGATACCTCACTGCATTTGGAAGATAATATTTTCAGTGATAAATTTTGTAATTGTTCTAAATTGGAGTCATAGAGCTTTCTGATGATTAGTGGTCTTATATTTTAAAATATATCATTTGAAAAAATGCTTAACAGTATTTAGATATTCCAGTTTTCCCAACATAATTATGCTTCTGCTTATTTATTTTAAGAAGCTTTGTAAAAACGTAAGCAAAACTATGGACAGGTTGAGGGGGAATAAATTTTTATATGATAAAAGCTGAAAGCTCACTTTATATTTAGAGAAGTGGTATTTAATACAATATTTCCATAGCTATCACAAAATATATTATCTAATTTTAAACTAATAAAAAATTATATGGGTCATCTTTATTTAAGAAAGGTGATTTTGAAGACTGATCTTCCAAAGTGTTTGGATGTACAAATAACTTTCCATAAGTAATTTCTCCTGTGGATCTCAGAATTTATAATGATGTTATGTGTGCTAATTTAATATACTTTGAAGTTGATAAATTGCATTATGTTTCTGCTAAGACAATTCTTCTACATTTCACATCCAGAATCTACCCAAAGCCTTGCTACTTATTACTAATAAAGAAAGACATCATCAAAATTTGATTGGTAGTTTTAGTAGAAAAGTATTACTGTCTTTTAGCCTTTTGATAAAACAGAAGGACTTCCAAATATGTAATGCCATCATGTCTGAAAAAAAATGGGAAGAAAGATTGGGACACTTGGCAAGTTATCTAGTTCATTTAACTATTCTACTTAATTGCTTACAATAAATACAGTCATCAACAGATCTCAAACAGTAAGCAGTTAACACAAAGCAAATGACTGATTTTTATTATAAAATGTGGATTTTAATCATTGGTTTGTGTAATCTGTGTTTGAATTAAAAGTAAAATATAACCAGAGAATACCTTGAAAACACTACAAAGTATAAAGAAAATTAAAATATCATTTTTGTTTCCAAAATTAGACAAATGGTATTAAGGAGGTAACAAATGTAATTTAATACAATGACATTTACAATGCACAATGAGAAAGGAATACAAATATTTATGAACCAAAGAGCACAGCCTTTAACTCATAATGCCTGTATGACAGAGAAAAAGATAAAGGAGTCAATAGAATCACCAGAAATGAGAATCTTTATCTTTTGTCAACCTATGCCAAATTAAGTAAAACTAAATAAGTATGGGGAATATGAAACTATTTTGATCTAACAGATATAAACTGATTCTTCTAATTGGAAAAGAGCTATAAGTGGAAAATTGTGTTTGACTATGAAAACACCCTCAAACTCTAAAATTATTTGATAATATTAATGATAAAACATCATTAAAATAGCAGTACTAATTGTGCAACTTTGTGATTCCATTTACACAGATAAAACAGGTAAAAACAAGTAAATCTAAGTCACATTATCAAAAGTAAGAATATATTTTTAGTTGGAGGGAGGTACTGTTGGAAGGGGCCAAATGGGATGCTTCCAAAGATCCAGTAAGTGTCTAAGTCCTGATCGGAGGCACCACTACATGCACATGTTAACTATGTGATAATTTATCACAGTTATTGCAATCATTATTGTGTCCCTGTCCATATCTATGATATATTTCCATAAAATTCTACTAACATACATAATCAGGCAATCTCACTTATAAATAAGACTGCAAATTTTTAAGTTAAACTTTAGTGAATAAAACTCTATACAGTATTGTCAAAAAATGATATGTGAATAATAGTTCAATATGATGCAAATAATTAATAAAATTCATCATATTTATGGGTCAAGACAATAATCATGGGATCATCTACAAATACATCAAAAAATTTGTTTCATTTGATCAGCTATTTCTGTTTGAGGAAAATACTCTCTCTCTCCTCTTTCTCCCTCTCTCTCTCTCTCTCTATATATATATGTAATAATAATAGGGGCACCTGGGTGGTTCAGTCGATTAAGTGTCTGACTCTTAATCTCAGCTTAGGTCATGATCTCAGGGTCATGAGTTCAAAGCCCCACACTGGGCTCCACACTGGGCATGGAGCTTATTAAAAAAAAAAAAATAGTTACACTAAAAAGTTTATACAGGACTGATATTAAAATAGTGAAATAGGAGTTTTCTACATCTTTCCATCAAAGAACACTGATTTGAGTGATCACTCACAGATAAGAATGCCTTTGTGGAAGTCTAGTAGTCCACTGGAGAAGTTCCAGCACACCTTTGGAATAAAAATAATTCGAGATTGGATGAATTGAGGAAAGTAAGAGGAACAGTCTCACCTCACATGTCATTCCTCTCCAAGGAGCCATAATTCAGTGACAAGAGAACCCTTCTTGGCCAGTGACTTCTCCCACAGGGGAAAGTGAGAGCATGTGCGTAAGCACCTGGCTTTCCCAGCAGTAAAGGATGCTGCCAAAGAGACCCACTTTTTTCTCTCCCAATATAGAAAAATTCTGAATCTCAGCCCAGGGCTTATGAGAGGTATTTCACTCTTAAAACCAGTCAGTAAGACTGGAGGAGGTGACTCCTTCAAATGAAAAGTCAGCAAAACAAGACTTCAAAGAACATGAAAAATCAAGGCAACAGGACACGACAAAAGGAACGCAATAATTTTCCAGTAATCAACTCTAAAGAAATGGAGATCTGTAATATGTCCATTTAAGAATTCAAACTAGCTGTTTTAAGGAAGCTCAGTGAACTATAAGAAAGCGTAGAAAGACAATTCAATGAAATCAGAAAACAATACGTGAACAAAATAAGAAGCTTACCAGAGAGAGAAATCATAACAAAGAACTATACAGAAATTCTGGATCTGAAGAATACAATAAGTGAAAAGGAAAATACAATAGAAAGCATAAATAACAGATTAAATCAAGCAAAAGAAAGAATCTGTGAAGTAGGTAGACAGATAATTTGAAAGTATCCAGTTAGAGGAAAACAACGAAGAACGAAAAGAGTTTCAGAGTGCCTACATGTACTATGGAATACCATTAAAAAAAACCACCCATACAATATTGCAGTCTCAGACAAGAGGTAGAAAAGGGCAGAAAACTTATTTAAAGAAATAATGGTTAAGAACTTCCAAGATGTAGGAAGATATCTGGATATCCAAGTTCATGGAACTCATAAGTTCCCCAACATTTTAACCCAAAACAATCTTCTGCAAGACACATTGTAATAATACAGCAATCCCATCTTTGGTTATTTTTTTTTAAGATTTTATTTATTTATTTGTCAGAAAGAGAGCACAATCAGGGGGAGCTGCAGGCAGAGAGAGAAGCAGGCTCCCCACTGAGCATGGAGCCTGATGCAGGACTTAATCCCAGGTCCCTGGGATCATGACCTGAGCCAAAGGCAGATGCTTAACCGACTGAGCCACCCAGGCGTCCCTCATCTTTTGTTATTTACCTAAAAAAAGGACATCAGTATCTTGGAAAGATATTTCCATTCCCATGTTCACTTCAGCATTATTCAAAATAGCAAAGAAATGACTTAAGTGTGCCCATCAATAGATGAATGGATAAATACAATGTGAAATTATATATAGTGGAATTTTACTTAGCACACACACACAAAAAAAGGAAATCATGGTGGACTTTGAGGGCATTATACTAACGGATGTAAGTTAGACCAAGAAACACTAGTACTACATGATATCACTAACATGTGGAATCTAAAAAAGTCACACTCATAGAAACAGAAATAAGAATGGTGATTTTCAGGCCTGAGGGGTTGGGGAAATGAGAAGATGTTGGTCAAAAAATATGAACTTCCATTTATAAGATGAATTTGTTCTCAGATATAATGTACAGGATGGTAACTAGAGTGAATGGTACCATATTATTTACTTGAACACTGCTAAGAGAGTAGATATAAATATTCTCAGCACATACGGGGGGAAAAATGGTTATTATATAAGGTGATATGCATTAACTATCCTTATTGTGGTGATCCTGCTGCAGTATATATGTGTACCAAAATATCACAGTGTGCACATTAAATTTCCATAATGTCATGTGTCAATCATATGTCAATAAAGCTGGAAAAATATTTACACATGCATATAAGAAATTGGGTATAAACGCATGTGTGACTATATACAAACAGATTTATTAAGTATTTAATTTAGAACTAAACATTACATGTAATTTTCTCTTTTATTCAATGCTGTGGTCCTATAAATTAGGTATTTTTATTGTTCCCTTAGCAGATAAAGACATTGAAGTAGAACAAAGCTCAGAGTATCACAGTTCCTGATTTTAAACTATACTACAAAGGTATATTAATCAAAAGAGTATGTCTCTGATACCAAAACAAACACATAGATCAATAGAACAGAATAGGGAATCCAGAAATAAACCCACAATTACATGGTCGATTATTTGTGTCAAAAAGGCAAGAACATACAATGGAGAAAAGATAGTCTCTTCAATAATGGTTTTGTGAAAACTGGAAAACTATATGCAAAAGAGAGAAACTGGACCACCTTCTTACACCATATACTAAAATAAACTCAAAATGTATGAAAGAATTAAATTGAGACCCAAAACCATAAAGCTGAAAAGAAATGTATGTGGTAAAGACTTGAACTTTGGACTTAGGAATATTTTGGGGGATCTGTTTCCTCAGGCAAAGGCAATATAAGTAAAAATAAACAAAAGGTATTATATCAAACTAAAAAGCTTTTGCATAGCAAAGGAAATCATCAACAAAATGAAAAGGCAACCTACTGAAGGGGAGAAGATATTTGCAAATGGTATATCCATTAAGGAGTTAATATCTAAAATATATAAAGAATTCCTCCTGCTCAACACCAAAAAACAAACAAAAAAATCCAAAAAAAAAAAAATGATCAGAGGACCTGTACATTTTTCCAAGGAAGACATAAAGATGGCCAACAGACACATGAAAAGATGCTCAACATTGCTTATCATCCAGGAAATGCAAGTCACAACATCAGTGAGTTACCACCTCACACCTATCAGAATGGCTAGCATCAAAAAGAGAAGGAATAACAAATATTGGCCAGGATGTGAAGAAAATAAAGATAACTTTAGTTTGCTTTGTTTCTTGGCTATATATATATAGCCAAGAAATAATATATATATATTACATTACGATAATATATATTATATATATAATAATTACATTATTATCCATTGTAATTATAAAATATTAATATACCTTTATTTTAATGGCTACACATTTAAATAGGAAATGTATTTGATCTCTCATTTTATTTTCATTTTTGTTTTCATTTTTGGAGCATTGTGTCAAGTTGAGCTCCTTTTCCTACACTTGTTATTGTTTTAGATTTCTTCATAGGTCAATTATCTGCTCCTCTTTTACTTACAGATTTTCGAGAATACTTTGAGATTTAAATACATTTCTAGCTGTATGTGGTATAGCTACTCTGTTCTTTAAATCACCTTTGTTATTATTCTCTTTTCCTATAATTACTTCCTCTGTTTTAGAATTAAGAACTTGGGGCACCTGTGTGGCTCAGTCAGTTAAGCGGCTGCCTTCAGCTCAGGTCATGGTCCCAGGGTCCTGGGATCAAGCCCTGCATCAGGCTCCCTGCTCAGCGGGAAGTCTGCTTCTCCCTCTCCCACTCCCCCTGCTTGTGTTCCTGCTCTCGCTCTCTCTCTGTCAAAAAAAAAAAAAAAAAGGAAAGAAAGAATTAAGAACGTAAGCAGAGCCTAAGGATGTCAAAGCGATCTAAAATGATGTTCCATAATCCACAAACATTCTGTGTTACTACTCTTCAGATATGTTGCAGTGATGAGATATACTTTTATAATTTTAACACACTTAAGTTGGAAATTGAAATTTGGTACAAGGAGGTGAAGTAGGCCATGAAGTAATTATGTTTGATTCAGAGGTAAAGACTGAGGCTAATGCTAACATTGCCAAATTGTATTAAAAATCACTGTTTCACAGGGTGCCTGGGTGGCTCAATCGGTTAAGTGTTTGCCTTCAGCTCAGGTCATGATCTCGGGGGCCGGGATCGAGCCCCAAGTAGGGCTCCCTGCTCAGTGGGGAGCCTGCTTCTCCCTCTCCCTCTGCCACTCCCCCTGCTTGTGCTCTCTCACTCTCTCTCTCAGAAAAATAAATAAAATCCTAAATAAAATAAAATAAAATAAAAATCACTGTTTCACCACACATGTAGTGTAGGGTTCTTAATGAAATAACTGTAGTACTCAAGAAGAGAGCCCAAGCCTCTGTATCTGCTTAGCATTTGCCATTTTATTTTTTATTTTTTTATTTTTTTTTAAAGATCTTATTTATTTATTTGACAGAGAGAGACACAGTGAGAGAGGGAACACAAGCAGGGAAAGTGGGAGAGGGAGAAGCAGGCTCCCCGCCGAGCAGGGAGCCCGATGCGGGACTCGATCCCAGGACCCTGGGATCATGACCTGAGCCGAAGGCAGACGCTTAACGACTGAGTCACCCAGGCGCCCAGCATTTGCCATTTTAACATTTCATGAATGCAGCCATTACTGTGTTGTTTGTGTTTTCAAATACGTAACGTAGGGAACATCCGGATTTGAGATTACTGGATACCTTTATTGTTCGTATTGTTACAATTTAGATGTTTAAGTATATATTTGGAAAACTATGTTGACAATACCTTTGATATTTTAAATCATGGAAAGGTTTTAAGCACTACTCAATTAATATTAGCAGAGGTTTATGTCATTTGCTGAATGTGATTAGAATCATCCTGTTTCAACGTGTTACACACACATAAACACATACACACACATACACATGCATGCGCACACACACATAAAATCTCAAAGGTCATTTTGACTAACAATAATGATGACCTTAGTACAGTAATCTTTATATATTCGAAATGTCAATTTGATCTAGCTAACATTTTTAGGTGAATTACATTATTATCCATTGTTCATGTTTTACTCCCATGGGGGATTGTTTATTTACTGGAAAAGTACCCTTTATCAACCCTGTCATATTTTTATAATGTACTTATTTTAAACACTTCCCATATGTTCCCTGAAAATGAAGACATATGGTTCATATAGCATTACCATATGCTTGCAATGATAAACTTGCATTACAACAAACACATACACTTTATAATTTATGATGTAACTCAGTTCCAAACTGTTTTCTTTCATGTCATGCTCATTTAACTATTTTAACTGCCCTTACAAATAACTTTCCCAACTAATCATTATATATTGAATATTGTGATGAAAAAGAAAATAAATTATATGTTAGAGAGAGAATTCTTGAGGTTAAATATGTCACTGTCATAGATTAAGAAGAATTTCAGATATATAGCTAATAGGTTCTAAGATTATAATATAAAAAATATCAGGAAGGAACATGAAAATAAGAAATAATCACCAAAAGGACATAAATAAATTATACTTCCTGTGCTTTACTGCATTAAAATATAGATCCAAGCTAAAATTTGGTGAACAAAACCATACTTTTTTTCCAGTGGTTTTGTTAACAGTATTAAAAAAAAAGGAAATGAAAACAATTCTTTTTCTTTTTTTCCTATTTGTGTTATTTTGCTGTAGAAAAATAAGAAGGTTCAATGGAATGGAATGGATTCTCACTTTTCAGTTTGGAATTCCTATAGTCCAAGAAATCGCAGTGATGCCTTAGAGTAGAAAATGAGTCTACAAATCCTTTGTTTTCTGTGACATACTATACTTCCAATAAGTTAACAAATCCTTTTCAATTTTATTTCTTCTGATAAATAATTATTAAGAGTTAATTGCATAGGGCGCCTGGGTGGCTCAGTTGGTTAAGCGACTGCCTTCGGCTCAGGTCATGATCCTGGAGTCCCGGGATCAAGTCCCGCATCGGGCCCCCTGCTGAGCAGGGAGCCCGATCCTCCCCCTGCCCCCTTCCCTCTCGTGCTTCTTGTCTTTCATTTTCTCTTTCCAAAAAAAAAAAAAAAAATTTTTTAAAAAAAAAAAAAAAAAAAAAGAGTTAATTGCATAATATACTTATTCAGGTTCAAAAAAGACTGCCTATTTATCATTTTCCTGAATGAGATATAATGTAATTGACAAGGCAAATGGATGGTTTTGACAGTGCTTAATAGATAAAGATTTAATCTAATTCATTAATACTTGAGTAAACATAATACAGAACTTGTACATATACATTGCTGGTGAAAAGCACATGTAAAAAAAATACTATTTTAAAATTCTAGCATTATTGATCTAGGGAAAGTGAATACAATCTATAAAATGACAGAGAAATATTTTACATCAAGGGTTAATTAATATACAAACACCTACTCAACACTAGCTTTTTTCTCATAATTATGAAATCATCATTGCATGATTTTGTCTTTAGAA
Organism: Neomonachus schauinslandi; assembly: GCF_002201575.2. NCBI lineage: Eukaryota > Metazoa > Chordata > Mammalia > Carnivora > Phocidae > Neomonachus > Neomonachus schauinslandi. Next base: position 10,537,680 of record NC_058404.1, read on the forward strand.
TTTTTTAATGGATCATGTCTACCTGGGAATTTACATGGTTGTAATTTTTCAAGATTTGCCTCCACAACCAGTTTATTTTGTTCTCCTTGAGAGTACCTAAAAATAGTTTGTGCTCAAAAGAAGTTATTGAATTGGACTAACCTAAATTAAACTGGTTAAATACTGTATGTACCACTTTTATTTCTTTGGCATTTAGCCTATTGCTTTGAACATAAAAATATTCAATATGTGTTTCCCTTTAAACTTAAATAAGTAAAGTAGGAGTTGGTCAGACTTGTGGTACATAGTGCTCATAATTATTATATTATCCTTGTCATCATGCAGCAAATCTTATTTTGATTGTTGCTTTTATTTGATTTTGATTTTCTTTTTAATAGTATAGGATTTAGGTTTTTTTATTCGTCCTACAGAATGTGAAATGTGATCTGAGATTAAATAATCTTCGCTCAACTATTAGTAATAAATGTGTTTCCCATCTTTGGCAGGTGGGAGTAGGAAAATTTTTGATAAAAATAATATTTTCCATTGTGAATATTTTATATTCAGATCATTGGAGGATAAAACATTTTATGCATAATCAATCTATTGTTATTAATTATGCTGTCACTTATAGTAATATACTATATCAATTCATAGCCCTGGTTGCACATAATGGTAATATACTCACTTAAAGAGATCAGATAAATTGAGGAATTACAAGTTAGTTATTAATATTATAGGCCACATGCCATTTTGGGTTATAATGTGATTCAGTTTTTACATCAGGATTACATCATTTTGAGAAATGTACCAATAAGACATATTTACTTTCAAGTATTAGAAAGTTGAACAAACTTAGGTTGATTTTTGTTATCTTAAATGTTCAGGCTAGTGGATTTTCTTTTAAAAAGAATTCAACTTGACAGGAACATATTGTGTCACCGGAAGAAGGGATTAATCCTTATATTCATGGATTAGTAAAATGATAATCTGAAAACTTGTCATAAACACCAAGCTTAGCCTGGTAAATTTTCCTTCCACCATAAGATATGGGGAAAATCTGTCTTAGAAATTATTAACCCTGCTCGGGTATGGGTGAATATGTGTATTTCTCATTCTTTTTGAGCTTTTAATTCTATTTGTGTTCTCAAAAAAAGAAAATTCTCTCAAGTAAGTGTAAATTTTACTTTTCTTTTTCTCCATAGATTTAAGTCTCAAAAAAGAAAACTTTTAAACAACATACTAGTGGCATTGTTTTGTGTATCATTTTTGGTCACAATTATTTGTACTTTAATGTGTCAAGTGTGTTTATTCTCATGTCACTGTTCTTAAATACTAATAAATCCCAAATGATAGAAAGTCTTTTTAGTAATAGTCTCATTTATATTACACGGAATAGCCATTTAATTTATATTATAGTAAATATTTTTTCTATGAGTGTTTTATATTTTCCTTGAGAACATCTTTTCTTTTTTCCCTAAGGATTTATTTATTTATTTTAGAGAGAGAGTGGGGGGAGGGGCTGAGGGAGAGGGAGAGGGAGAGAGAGAATCTCAAGTAGACTCCACACTGAGCATGGTGGACACAGTGCATGATGCAATCCCATAACCCTGCAACCATGACCTCAGTGGCAATTAAGAGTCGGATGCTTAACCAACTGAGCCACCCAGGTGCCCCTTGAGAATTTATATGAATTTAATATATGCTATGGCAAAACAATTTAAAATAAACATTTAAATATTTATCATTATAATGTTACGATAAAAATGCTGAGCAGTTGAAAGTACAGAGGACGTGAGGAAATGTGAATTATTAAAACATGATAAATTATCCAAATAAAGTAAAATTTGTGTAAAAATTAATGTGGGACTTTACATGATCTTTAAAATATAACAAAGATGAATACCTCCTAATATATACATGAGAATGGGGCAAAATGAGTTCTTAGTAATGTGTAGGCTGCTATAATTCAAATTTTCCACATGTCAAAAAGATTTTATGTTCAAATTGTGTTAGATTGAACCATGTAAAATTGCCATTTTATAGATTAAAAATCATGAAATGGCTCACATAATTCAGCATAATAGTTCACAAAAGCATAGCATTAAAATGTATCTGTCTGGGGTGCCTAGGTGGCTCAGTTGCTTAAGCATCTGCCTTCGGCTCGGGTCATGATCCCAGGGTCCTGAGACTGAGCCCTGCATTGGCTCCCTGCTCAGTGGGAAGTCTGTTTCTCCCTTTCCCTCTACCTGCCGCTCCCCACCGCTTGTGCGCTCTCTCTCTCTGTCAAATAAATAAAAAAATCTTTAAAAAAAATGTATCTGTCTACTCTCTTTCCTGATCCTGGTTCACTCCTATAAGAAAAGGATATTTTATGTATTGAAATCATTTCCAAAGGCAGCAGTTTAATAACTTCACATATCACAATAAAACTATATAGCAGCTTATCATTATCAACAACAGCCAAATTAGGGAAAGAGCCCAAATGTCCATTGACTGATGAATGGATAAAGAAGATGTGGTATATATATATATTATGGAATATTAGCAACCCAAAAGAATGAAATCTTGACATTTGCAATGATGTGGATGGAACTAGAGTGTATGATGCTAAGTGAAATAAGTCAGTAAGAAAAAGTCAAATACCATATGATTTCACTCATATGTGGAATTTAAGAAACAAAAGAGATGAACTTAGAGGGGGAAAAAAGAGAAAGGTAAACCATAAAACAGACTCTTAACTACAGAGAATGAACTGAGGGTTGATGGAGGGAGGTGGGTGGGGGATGGACTAGATGGGTGATGCGTATTAAGGAGGGCACTTGTGATGAGCACTAGATGTTATATGTCACTAACATATATATGTTATATATAACTAGATGTTATATGTCACTAATCACTAAATTCTACATCTGAAACTAATATTACTTTGTATGTTAACTATGTGGAGTTTAAATAAGAACTTGAAAAAAATTGCATGGCAGCTAAGTATAATGGTGATGCATTTGTGCCCTTGGATAATTAGTCCATACATTGTTTCAAGAACTGAGATTTATGAATTCATTATATTTTTTTACCTGAAAAGGATAATGTAAGTCATTCAAATAATGTATCTTTCAAATAATACGACATTTAGAGAAGTCATCTGAACTGTTCAAACTTACAGAGCTAACTAAAACTAATAATAGAGGGGCACCTGGGTGGCTCAGTTGGTTGGGCAGCTGCCTTCGGCTTGGGTCGTGATCCTGGAGTCCCGGGATCGAGTCCCACATCGGGCTCTCTGCTCAGCGGGGAGTCTGCTTCTCCCTCTGACCCTCCTCCCTCTCATACTCTCTGTCTCTCATTCTCTCTCTCGCAAATAAAAAAAAAAATCTTAAAAAAAATAAAATTTAAAAATAAATAAATAAATAAATAAGTCTTTAAAACTAATAATAGAATCCATGTCTTCAAGTACCAAACTTAATGTAGATTTTCAAATGAGAATTAATAACAACTTGTTACTTGACTTTTGAATTGAAAACCAGAGGGAGGGATGTGGGAGCACAGCCTATTAAAAGAAATAATCAAAGAGGAAAAAAAAATCCAGAGGGAAGCAGGAGCCTAAGAGAAGAGCCACAACTGTCTATTTCTAATCGGCAATTCCAGGCAATTTCAGGGAAACACTGAGATCTAAGAAGAATCTGGTCTGAGGTCTTTGGAAGGATGCTGTGAGTTTAGAGGCAAAATATGAAATTCTCAGATAGAAAGTCAGGAAAGATAAAAAGTTAAAAAAATAGCAAAATAAAGTTCTAGATTTGGACCAAAGGAAAAACAAATAACTGAGTGGGTAGAAAATTCCACTTTCTAAAAAAAGGAGTTTATCAGCCAAAAAATTGTAAGATTCAGGATTCAGAGGTTCGATTTGAAAAGCTACCATCAGAGTTACCGTAAAATGTGAAAGCCCACTGGCTAATGGGGTAGGAGTGATTAATATTTTCTTGTTAGGCTGGGAGAGATGTAAAGTATATAACTGTGGTTAAATATCTCTTGAAATTGTCTAGGTTTGTAACAAAACTAGTTGAGGCTTATCATAAAATCATTGTTCTTTCAAGATGCTTAAGGAGAAGAAAAAAATATTTTAATAATGAATTCCAAAAATATATATTGCATTTTTGCAAGCCAACGAGGTAACAATATCTCTCTTTTCTGCTCCCCATGATAGTTGGACTTTTATCTCCAATATACTATGTATTCCTTTTTTCTCTACATTAGATTCATGTTTTTCATGTTGCCTTCACTGCTAATTTCTTTAGGGTATTCTAGTATCTCCCAGAGCAATTAGCATGGTGTTTTACACTCAATAAAAGTGTGTTAACATATCTGTTAAACTGTGACAAATAATATCTGTACCTATGTCAAAGTTACTGTGTTAAGTAATGCAAGTTAAACTACTTTAAAAATAATATTATTTGTAGGACACTTGGGTGGCTCAGTTGATTGTCTGCCTTTGGCTCAGGTCATGATCCCAGGGTCCTGGGATCGAGTTCCGCATTGAGCTCCCTGCTCAGCGGGGAGTCTGCTTCTCCCTCTGCCTGCCACTCCCCCTGCTTGTGCTCTCTCTCTTTTCTCTCTCTCTGACAAATCAATAAATAAAATCTTTAAAAATATATTATTACTTGCAATGGAAATAAGTTTATGAGGGTTAACATTTATTGAAAGCCTACTATGAGACAGGCTCTGTTCTAAACGTTTTACATTGACTAACCCACTAAATCTCCTCAACAATCTTAGTGGATAAGTGCATTTATTATTCTCATTTGCCACCTGGGAGAAATGAGGCATAGAGACATCAAACTTCTCAGAGAGTAATAGGTATTTACATTGATATAAATATACCAGAGGAGTGTTGTGATTTGCAATGACATTGTATAAATAGGTAGCATTGATGGAATCTTACCTATTGCTTATAGCTCAACTGGTTTTATATAAAGGTTAGAATTATTATGTAATACACAGATCTTACAGTTTTAATATTACCCAAGTGAGTTTCCTATAGTTCTTGTGATGCAGTATAATATATTTCAAAACAAAAGAAAACAAAACAATATCAAACCAACAAAAACCAAGATATGGATTCAAAATGACAAAATATGAAATCCTAGAGGGCAAGCACTGGAAATCATCCTTTCATGCTCTGCTTACTTGTGACTTTTTACAGACAATGGCAGATCTCACCTGCCATCTTCCTCTATTTCCTCAGTGTCTGTCTGTTTTTGAGTAGGAAGGCAACCTCAGTCAAGGATGAGACTCACCATTCTTCATACAACTGGGCCAGTGGGAGATGAACTCAACTCTCTACCCAAACCAACAATGACCAAGCCACAGCAGACTTACCATATCCCTACAGAGAAAGAATAGAGCACCTTCTTGTAGAAATAATTTTCTTAGAGTCATCCCTATTAGTGAAAGTAATCTTTCAACAGCCAACCTCTGATAGGTACATTTGAAGAGAAAGGAATGACTCAGATCAGAGGAAGCTATAGTTTCAGTAATAGAATACCTGATAAGAGTCAGATGACAGCAAACTCTGTAGAAACTGTTTTATATCCTTTCTGTTCAATATTATTATTTATTTATAGAGATGGATATTGAACGCTTATTCATATTTTTAGTAATGAAAAGTTGCTAAAAGGGAAGCTGACCCACACGGAATGGGGAGAACTTATGATGACTATGGAAGCTGAGATTTAATACAATTACAGTCAAAATTAGAGAAACTAAATAGCACAAACCTCGATTTTAGAAGCCCTGAAAAAAGCATTCCTGAAACCTATAAGATGTTAACATTTTTTTAAATGTTTTTTTAAAGATTTTATTTATTTATTTGAAAGAAAGAGAAAGAGTGAGAGCACAAGTGGGGGAGGAGAGGGGCAGAGGGAGAGGGAGAGAGACTCCCCGCTGAGAACAGACCACCCCCCAAGGTGGGGCGCAATCCCAGGACCCTGAGATCATGACCTGAGCCAAAGTCAGACACTTAACTGACTGATCCACCCAAGTGCCTCAAGACATTAGCTTTCTCAAAAATGTATATTATTAATCATATTCCTCCATTAAAATTTAGGGTTTAGGTTTAATTTTGAAAATAAATGTTACGTCCTATGGTTCTGTTGGTGGGGATGTTATCCGAATTACCACCAGCCTAGATGAAAGAAAATGGTTCCCTGGGGAAATTATAAGTCATGTGACCATTAGCAAGCATACCTATATGGAAAAAACAAGAATAATTTCAGTGTAGTCCTTAAGTATACTTTACTTTAGAAGATACATCACTCCCATCAAGATTGTTGAATATTCTGTTGAATACCACATGGCATTTTGCCTGTTACCTTGTCTTCAGTTTTCAGCCACATATAACTGTGCCTCAGAGCCCCCAACTCGCAGCCTTCTCTGGTAAGGATGATTTAAAAAAATAATCCCAATTTCAAGAGGCCTCCAAAGATATGCCCTCATTTTACAACACGGCCCCTACCCCCATATGAAGAAGATAGGTTAGAATCATCAGAGGTAAACTTTTCCTTATTAGGTGGAGAATGTTATATACATCTCATTGTTACTTTAGTAAATCTCATAAAATTCTTAAGAGTACCAGTTTACAAGAAAAAATATAGCTAAATTAATTTTCATGGGGGTTTTCTAGAACTACTCCAAAAGTAATATTTATGTTGCCCAATGAATTATGTTAATTATTAAAGAACAACCACACAGACAAATAATGTTCAAAATTCTAATAAATATTAGCAGCTTTACAGAATTTGACATAAATCCTGTTCTGGAACTTTCACTTACATTGCAGTTTGTGTTTAATTGGGTTATAGCAGCTTTTTAGTGTTACTAAAAAATATACATATCCATGCCTCTTTGCTAATTCACCATACATGTATAATTTTGCAGTTTTCTTCAGCTATCCTTTCCTTCTCCTTTAGTGATGCGTAATCATGACAGTCAGAAGAAATGAGAATGACTATAACTCACAAGCACAATGATAATTAATGTTACCTCTGCTTGAAGGCAGCAATATAGCCTTGGTCATCACTGCCTTCAACCAACTTAAATAGTTTATTATTTATATTTTGTTGAGTCAATTGTAATCTTAGCCCTTTTATCCTCATGTATGAAAGCATTACTGCAATATGCATGAGTATTAAATTATTATGGGAATAATAGTGAATGTAATTTTTTCCAAAAGTAAGATTATTTGAAGCTCATCTCACTAATACTCACTAAAACTAATAACACTGCTGTTAAGAACTGATACCTTTGGTAGACATCTTGTAAATTCTATGAATTTTATTCACTAAAAGTGAGCTAAATATGAACCACCATCTCCTTCATTACAGTATTATTATTGGTTATTTTTTTACTGCCATCTGAGTTGGAATTATTTTAAAAAAATAGCTGTAGCAATTTTAAAAAGTGGTTGAACCTGTCAGTTCATAAAATTACTTTCCCCAGAACACATTAAGTAAATTATTTATAATTATTTAGAAATTCTAATAGCATAAAAAACACTTTGAAGGAGAATATGGTAAAGTCAGTCCTAAGTATGACAGACACAGACATTGTGTTTTATGTTCAATGTATGGAAGAACCAATTTTGAATGATTTAGGAAATGAAAATAAGTAGAATACCATGATGTTTCATGTTGGTAGAAATATATCACTAAGAAAAAGAGTTCATAAGAAATTACCTCTATGTTGTTATCAGTTAGAACATGGCCTATTATATTTCATTGTTTTGTCCTTACTTTTATAAAAACAAAATAAAGAAACAAGCAAAACAAAACAACACCGAGACTCACAGATACAGGGAACAGAGTTGTAGTTGTCGGGGAGAAAGAGATTGGGGTAGAGGAACAGGGGTGCAAAAAGGATGAAGGGGGTCGAGAGATATAAACTTCCAGTTATAAAATAAATAAGTCATTAGGATATAAGGTACAGTATGGAACACAGTAAATGAAGTATTAACTTTGTATTCACCTTACATACACAGAGGCTAACTAGACTTACTGTCATGATTAGTTTGCAATGTATACAAATGTCGAATAACTATGCTGTACATATGAAACTAATATTGTATGTCAGTTATACTTAAATAAAAAAAAAAACAGGGCGCCGGGTGGCTCAGATGGTTAAGCATCTGCCTTCGACTCAGGTCATGATCTCCAGGTCCTGTGATCGAGCCCCACTTCGGGCTCCCAACTCAGCAGGGAGTGTTTCTCCCTCTGCCTTTCCCCCTGCTTGTGCTCTCTCTGTCCCAAATGAATAAATAAAATCTTTAAAATAAAACATTATATATTCTATATGTACATTGAGGACAATCATGTTTATAGTCCTTATAGTAATTAATAATAAGAAGAATTAATTTTGTAATGATAAAAGCCAAACCTAAGCTAAATACTGAAACATAAAGCAAGAATCAGAATACAGCCCTGAAAGAAGGTACATGACAAAGAAAATGAAGAGACATAAGAAATACATAAATTAGAAAGTGTGTGTGTGTGTGTATATATATATATATATATATATATATATATAAGTGTGTGTGTGTGTGTGTGTGTAAGGTTAAGTGAAGAATTCCTGAAAAATAAAGTTTAATAAGTCACATAGCAATTTATATAAATCCTCATATTTATTAAAGGAAGGCATTAACATATGTTCTCAAAATTGTTTATAAAGAATCATAATATGCATTTAACGCATTTATATTTCTTTATAACTTAAAGAATTGGAGTGACTTTTCTCATAGAACAAAGGTTAGAGGACTGTAATAAAAACAGAAATGAAAAATTTAAAAGTAATGGTAAGCGATCTCTTTATCTGTCAAAATTTCCAAGACTTTACTGATATTTCTAAAGCAAACTAGAATAGTGACATTGATTGCTCAGTATTTAGCCACAGAAAAACATGGGCCTAGATTAAATCTCCACACTGCCTCTCCCCAATGTGAGGATTAAATGAGATAACATATATGTGGTGAATGGCAGACGATAAGCACATACTATATCAGCAATTAACAAAATTATACAATTGTTATCATCATCCCCCCAACCCCTCATCAATCTCACCCAAATTCCTTAAACAACTTACAAAAATGATTTCTTTAAAAGTCTTTCATATGATTCTTCCAATGAATATTGGTTAAAATTAAATATTGACATAGATATTTGTGTGACTTGGAAGAAAAATTCATAGCCCTAAGCCAAATAAATGATCAATTTTATGATAATTTAAAAGTAAATTCCCTGGAAATGTAATTATTATTTAATTATTTAATTTATTAATTTCAATGTTACCTGGGAGCAGATTTTAGTCTATACTTAGAGGAAGAGATAAAACTGACATAATTGGAATTGCTTAATCTCATAAAAAGGACGAGGGCCTGTGGACCTAAATTAACCTGAAAATTGTAAAGGGAGACCTAATTAACAGTATCCTTGAAAACATTAGTCTTAAAATGAGAATTATTGGAAAATTAATATCTATGAACATTTTTTTCAAAGTAGATCTCATCAATTTAGGAATCTTTCCAACATTACTCATTACAAAAATATTTTTTTTATCCATGCCCCTCTCCTTTGAGAACTATCATTAGTTATATAGCATTATAACATATAATATGTAACATTGTATATTATAAAAACATTATATAATACATATTATAATAATATATTATGTTGTATATAACATTATATATAATAATAATAGTTACATACATTATATAATTTCACTTGAGATTGTTGCATAGCCTGCAGATGCTCTTTTCATATTTTGTATTCTATTTTTTGTCTTTTTGAATTATTATTATTGAATTTTCAATTTCAATGTTTTCTTTTGCAAAGTCTAATAAATAATTAAATGCATCCAGTGAATTTTCCATCTCACATTCTGAAGTTTTCATTTTTAGAATTTTACCTTTTTATATCTCCATATTGCCACTCAACATTATGCAGTTTTCGTTGTCTAGTCTCAACATTTTGAACATATACAATGTAGTAAAAATAATTGTTTTAATATCTCTGTCTTATAATTCTAACAGCTGCTTCAACACTGGCTCTATTTTGATTGATTGAATTTTCTCCTCATCTTAGGACTTATTTTCCTGTTTCTTTCCATGGCTGATCATTTTTATTGGATTTTAGAGATTATTATTTTATTTGGGGGGATGCTAGTTTGTATTCCTAAAAATAGTCTTATTTTAGGATGAATTTAAGTTACTTCAAAACCACTGGATTTTTTCTATAATACTTTTAGGATTTGTTACGGATTGATGGAACACCAATGAGTCTGGAGCTAATTATACGTCCTTATTGAGCTGATGCCCTGTGTATCGTGAGGTTTTACAGTCTGGGTGGAGGAAAAGAGGACTATTCACAAATGTCTTTGTCACCAGACACTGTTACCACTAATTAAATTCAAATGTATTTTCCCCCCTTTGAGTAGTTTCCTCACAGATGTATGGTGATCATTACACTGCTCAATTCTTGATGGAGATCTTCTTTGGAAGTATATGATCATCTCATTCTCTACATTTCTCTCCTCCCTGGTGCTCTGTCCTAGGAACTCAAACCTTCTCAGTCTCCTTAGACTCTCAACTCCTACTACTCTACTGCAGGAGTCCACTAGGCTTCAAATGAGTTCCCCCACCCCACCTGGAAACTCTCTAGGGCAGTAAGCTGGGCAAACAGAGGAGTTCACTTCAACTTGTTCTTGTCTCTGAGGAATCACTGGCTTTCATTTACTGATGTGTAGTGTCATGAAAAAGCAATGTTTTATATATTTTTCCCAGTTTTGGGGTGTTTCGTGAAGAAGACTAATTGTGTTCCCGGTTACACCATATGGAAAAGAAACAAATATGTTCACTAGATTTTAATTGATAAATTTTCAAATCATATACTAAAATTAAAATTTAGGACTTATTTTGACAAGTTTAAATTAGGACAAATTTATTTAAAACTTCATAGCTTTGGTATAAAACTAAATTGTGCTTAAACTCTGAAATACACACTTGCTTGTTTTAACAAAAAAATCTTAATTTATTGGAGACTTTGGGATGATTATTCCTTTCCTCATGAAACACATAGCTGCACTTTAACAATTTTATGATGAATAGCCTGCATTTCTGTAATCTTGTTTTCAAAGATAATTTTGATATTATATCTGTAACACAAATATATTTTTAGTTTTAATATTTGGGGGGAAATTTCAGAAAACTATCTTATGAATGTGTTAAAGTCAATTTGTACTAATTGCTGGAACATTAACAGATATACCTATGTATAAATATTAAGTGACTGAATTCCCCAGATATAATGCTTTTTTCATATCAAAGTCATCTTATTTGGGATTTTTAAGCCAAACTGGAAATTATAAATATTGTAGAATTATGTATTCTAAATTATTTTCTGCTTGTTAATTATTTTCTTAAAATATGCATATAAACATATATCAAAATATATATGTGATATATATGTATGCACAAATGTACATATAGATACAGATAGTCTGAATGTAACATGTTATATTTTAAACTGTGCTTTTTTGTTGTTGTTGTTCCCCAAATCTTGCATTAATGGTAAATATTGGTTTAATTCTCAAGGTATATTTTTTTAATGTGCCTAGAGAATTATACTACCTGATCTTTTGTAAGTAATTTAACCAATTAAATGAATGTGGCTTTGTTATAAACATTTCCAATATTGAGAGCATCAGAAATCCCATGACAGAATGTATCCATCCATCTAGTATTTGGCAAGTTACAATTTCCATTTATTCTTGTTTCCCTTTGAGACATATATAGGAAATGAGCTTTTTACTTTGAATGAAACAGACTATTTTCTTGGTTGTATTTCTATTATGTTAATGAAATGTTTCATTAGTATATCCGTAGGGACTAAATGTGGCAATTAGTAGCAACAACAATGTGGATGTGAGAGTAAATAAATAAATAAATGTAAAAATTTTAATGCTATTTTCTTCAATAAAAAATGACAGCACCCAGAGTCCCAAACCTCTTAGGATATAGCAGCTTTGTTTGTTTGTTTATTATTATGAAGTCATTTTAACGATACCTTTTCTAAAATAACCTGCGAACTTTTCTCTTAATGAAGCTATTGTTCTCTGAAAGGAGCACTCACACTAACTGAGCTGAAAATATTTAAGTTCTTCCTTGGAGGGAGGAAATATCTTCCTCCTAAATCATCAGCATAATGAAATAAAAACATTTTACCATGAAATGAAGATAATTCAGCAACTTATATTCTCCCAAGAGTCAGACCAACATTGACACGTAATAAGCTAGATATTCTGAAGGAAGTAACACCGGTCTTGAATTAATGAGAATACAGCAATGTCAACATCAGTGTTCAACTTTACTGAAATACCATCCATCTATCAAGAAACACAGTGGGCAGAGTTCAATATGCCTCATGTATGAAAGAGAATATGAAGACTAAGGAGATAAGAGGAATTTTCAAGGCACAGAACAATTACTATTCTGGGTCACTAAGTGAAAAGCCAAAAGTGATATGAGATTTATGACATAAGCTCAAAACAGGAAAACATTTGCAGGACTAAGCATCAATATTTTCTTCAACTATGTGAAGCAATGAAAGAGAAATCTTGAAGAAAGATTTATGCATAACCTACTTCAAACATTAAACGGGCCAACGGTAATAGCAATGTTTTAATAATTTTATAAAAGATACACTTCAGGTAAAAGAAAGGCAAGGGAATCTACCACACATTCTGTCACCAAGTGATTTATTTTCCTGCCCCCAAACACTTATAAAAGGTTATAAATATACATCAGTTTAGTAAAGAAGGGAGTGGCCATTCACGAAACAAATCTTTAAGTAGGTCTTTTTGGAAAACACTCTCTGTGATGAAATGTACTGACAACAGCTTTAGCATACAAAACTGATGCATGTTCTGCTAACATTCAGTTATTACTGCTGTTTTGATAGATATGTAATTCTCTTGAATTATGAAACAAATTTTATGTCATGCAAAATAATGTCTGCTAGAAATAACCTAGTCATATTTTTAAAACTATTGCTATAGAATGGGCGACGAAATGCTTAACTGTAGTAACTCTACTAAATCACATAAGCAACTCAGCAGAGTGTGGCCGAGAGGCTTTGTGCCTTCCTGGCACCCATCCCTTGATGTCCTATTTCCTCTCATTCGAGAGATCTATGGACAGAGACAGGAAAATAAAGGGAACTAGAGCAAGCTAAACTCATATCCTCCAGATTGCTTAACATAGGATTTTGGTTTGGTTTTGTTTTCACCTTTGGCACAAATTACAGAGATGAACAGGAAAAAAAAAATTACAGTTACATTATGTTTCTCCCTTTTAGCTTCATTTCAAAGTTGTATGGTCTTAACACAACAGACAAGAGTCACATATGTGAGTACTCTGAGCTAGGACCTTTTTCCTTATCATAAAAGCACTGTAAAAAGATTCAGAGTCAGATTATTCCTAATAATAATGTGAAATTAAAAATAAGAGCTAATTCTTCTTCTATTTGCTACAGTTTGCATTAACAGATAATTAGATTTAAACAAAAGATTTTAATATATTTTTAATATTTTTATATCTTAATGTGTTATATAATAAAAACAAGGATTTAATACATAGGTATATATTAAAATCCTTTCTCAAATCTAATTTTCTGACAATATATCAGCAAATACACACAAACACATATCTGACTCTCCCATTAAATCTTTACTTGTACTTCTCAGTGTCACTAAATCAGTGTAGTTTCATAATTTCTCTATGAGGGGAACATGGTTGGCTCAGTGGGTAGAGCATGTAACTCTTGGTTTTAGGGTTCTGAGTTCAAGCCCCATATTGAGCAAGGAGCCTACTTAAAACAAAAATAAATAAATAAAAATAAAAATTCCTTATGAGACAAGCATTAAAATCATCACTTTTTAACCTCAAAGTACTTACTTGAAAACCTCAAGTGACCCAGTTACTAAAAGGCTGAAATTAAACTTGAATCCAGGACTCCCGGTTTCGAGTGTGGGCTCTTTCCTTGTAAGCCAGGCAGCCACTTAGTGAATGTCACCTTCCAGAAATCCCACCCAGCAGACAGTGAGACATTTGAACTAAGTGAGTTGTAAAGGATTCATGATATTTAGTGTAATAGAGGGTTGAGAACATGGAAACATCAAATAACATGTGTGTCCTGGGAGATGAAAGTAATTCAGTATAGTCAGATTATGGGGTGATAGGAGATTGAGGTAGCGGAAGTGGGAGATAAAGGTTCTAGAAAACAATGTGGTATATATTATGAAAAGGCTTTTTATACTGTGCCATGTGAGTAGGGAAAGGTTAACCCGGTAGCTCTGAGGGGCTTAAACTCTGCATTTAGATGAAAGGACAAAGTCCTTTCCCTGGCCAGCTCCTGGCTGATGATCTGGGAACGTGGAATATTTTGTGTGAGAAGTTTTTTTTGCAAGCCTGCAGCCTTGGGCCATACTCTACCAGGGTGAACAGATAAATGTATCTTAACTATGTGATTTAAGGTGAATATTTTTGCTGTTAGCGTGAGGGGCTATCTAAGTAGCTGGTGTCAGTCAAATGAGGCTTGCATACCTATGTGACTGATGCCAATAAAACTCTGGACAACAAGGCTCCGGTGAACTTTGCTGGCTGGCAACATTTTTGTGTTGTCACACTTCAGTGTTGTGGGAATTAAGTATGTCCCTATGGTTGCTCTTGGGCTTCATTCCTGTACCTTTTCCCTTGCTGATTTTAATCTGTAGACTTTCACTGTTAATAAACCATAATTGTGAGCATAACAGCCTTTATGAGTCCTTCTAGTGAATCCCTGAGCCGGAGAGTGGTTTTGGAGATCTCCAGATTCACAGCACACTATGGAATTTGGATTTTATCCTCTACACAACTGAAAATTATAGTAGTCTTTAAAGAAATAGAGGTTTATTTTCATTCATGCATTTAATAAATTACTATGAGTACCTTCAATGTATCAGACTTATTTTTTGGCTGTGGGAATTCTTCAATGTAGACAATAAATAAAATTTCTGGTTTCGATATCCACCTGAGACACATAACAGAGAACAAATTAATATCATATTCCAATATGATATCTATTTTATCAAAGTAAGTGGACTGTAGCTGGTTGGAGACGAGGTGGGACTAAAGAAGTTAGCTGGTAAAAAAGAGCAGTCACTTGTATTAGGCAAGAGAGTTTTGCTTGGCGTTTTGTGGATTGCACAGTATCGTTGTTTTCGTCTGTGCTTGGACAAAATTATAAAGTGGTCATTTTTGTTGTCTCACTCCATCATGGTTGCAGAGTGACTTTCTGATGTGGCTGTTCCATCAGATTGTTTATGTCCCCCAGGAAACTGCACAACCCAGCTGTGAGCGTCAGGCCAGTTTGTAACGACACTAAAGCCTACCTGTAAGTGCTGAGAGGTTTCACGTATCAGCACTGCTTTTTCCTTCTCAATGAAAACTATAAAATAGCCGGGTGTTACTTCCAAAGTGCTAGAACAGAAAAACTAAGACGCAGTATTCCAAACTCTGTGAAAGTCTCTCTCAAAATTGAAGCAAACTGAAAATTTCAGAAACACAATAACTTGGAAGAATTGTCTCCAGTGGATCTACACTAAAATAAAATACCATTCAGCCTGAAGAAAAACGATTCAAAATGGAAGCTGAAGACAAAGAATTAAAAGTAATATAAAGCATAAACATATAGATAAATCTAAATACAACTGTATAAAACAAGGAAGTTAATATCGTGTGGAGAGATATACTTATATATATGTAAATATAATATACACACACTTAAATTACAGGGTGGCAATAGATAATAAAATTAAAGTTTCTAAGATTATTTCCTTTTCTGAAAAGAGGTGAAAAATTTAAAATATCTCAAACTAAACTAAGGTAAGCTATACATTAAATAGAACACATTAAATACACATATCAGACTAAAATAAGCTAAGGTACGTGTTATTTATTGCAATAATAAAAAAATAGTAGGGGTCTTACTAGTAAACTAATAAAGTTGAGGAATAAATGATAAAAAAAATTGATCAAAAGAAGGCAAGGAAGTAGAGAAAAAGTAATATAGAAAATGGGACCAGTAGAAAACAAAGAGAAAGCTGAGTTAATTATAATATTAAGTACCAACAGACCAAATATTCCAACTGAAGGACAAAGATTGATACACACAGAGACAAGCACACACACACACCAGCCATTTGTATAATGCTTTCAAAATGAAGACAATGTAAGCAAAAAGTACATTAAAAAGGTATGCACGCATCACTAACCTAAGGAAACTGGTGTCTTTATACTAAAATAAAATAAAGTATACATGAAGCCAGAAAACATATCTAGAGGTAATGAAGGACACTTCGTAATGATGAGTCAATTCACTGTGGAAATATAACAACTTCATACTTCCATGCACACAACGTAATCTCAAACTGTATCCATAAACTGTTGAGGGAATATAAGTAACTAACATAAAACAGTATGAAAAGCAAATAAAAATTCGGTAAGGACATAAAAATTGGAATTGCACTGAGAAATGTGACCAAAACGATGATATAAATAGTATACTCAATACTGCAGCATTCACATGCTTGTCAAGTGCACTTAGAACATTTAGGAAACCTTTATGGCATACGGCAGGCCATAAGGCAAGTTCTAATAATGATGAAGAATGAAATTGTAGTGAATATGTTCTCTTACCATGGTAGAATTAAGCCAGAAATTAAGGACAAAGCAATAATTTAAAAATCCCCAAAGTGTCTGGTAATTAGCAGTGCTTTTAAACATAACACGTCTCAAAGAAGGAATCACAAAGGAAGTTGTGACACATATTGAAATCGAAGCATCAAAAGCATATGTATCTAAAGATGTGAGTGAGATTCATTAAAGGCTTTGTGTAGAAGAAAATTCATAGACATTATTGCATAATGGAAGAAAGACTGGAAATCTATGATTCAAGCATTTTTCTCAAGGTTAAAATATGAGAAATAATTTAAAAAAATAAAGGATAAATAATAAAGTACAAAATATATATGAGATAATTAAATCAAAGTTAGCTTTTTGAAAAGATTAATAGTCATATAATACAAAACCATCTTCCATAATATCAATAAAAACAAAACCAAAAAATAAACATTATCTCTCTCTCAAAGAAGTGCAGAAAGCATAATTTACAAATACCAGGAATAAGAACAGAGAACATTACTATAAATTTATTGCCATCAAAAGGATAATAAGATGATTATACGAACACATTTATGCTAAAAATAGTTGAAAAAGATGCAAAAAAGAAAAAGAAAAAGAAAGAAAAAAAAAACCTAAACAAAATAATAGGATGTATCTTAATAACAGTGCAATGACAGAAACTTCAAAGCAGTGACAGAAACAATAAAATGCTATATCATAAGCAAGCTGGGATTACTACAGAAATGCAGGATGAATTTAATATTCATGTATCAATTTGTAATTTACCATACTAATAGAAGTAAAAAAGGAACAGAATAGAAGTTAATGCAAACAGAAAAAATATATTACATTTTCATTAGAAGTAGGAAAATGTCTATTTCATAAAATCCAACATACATTTCATAAAATTTCTTGTCCACCAAACAACAGAAGAAAATTTCTCTATTAAAGGGACCACCAAAAATCCTACAGTAAACATGAGATTAAAAGCTTTCTTTCTGAGATCAGAAATGACACTCTGATAGCCAGTATTACCACTTTTACTCTTCCATTATATATTATATATAATAATATTATTATATAATAACAATTTTATTTCTAAATTATTTATTTCTAAATTTCTAAATTATTTATTTCTAAATAATAATTATTTCTAAATAATTAAGAAAAAATTAAGAAAAAACATAACTACCATTTAATAGCATCAAAAACACCACATTCTAGGTATAAGTTTAATGAAACCGCTACAAGACCCTTATACCAAAAATAACAGAAAGAGAAAAGAAGACTCAAATAAATGGAAGGATACACTATGCTCATTATGTAAAAAACCAGTATTACAAAGGACACAATTTTACCCATGTTGATCTCTACATAACATGAAATCCCAATGACTATCCCATATATTTGCATATATATGGAATCTAACAAGATTATTTATATAAAAATACAAAGTATCAGAAGAGCTAAGATTTTAAAGAAGGACCAGTATGGAGAACCTTGACTTCCAGACATCAGAACTTATTAGAAAGGTCAGTATTATGTAGGATGATAATAATTACATATATACATATATATATATATATATATATATTTTTTAAGATAAAACCCACCAATTTTAGGTGGGGACATGAAATAACAGGAGCTCTCATACACTGCTGATGGGAGTATAAATTTGGAGAATTCTTCTGATAGCGTTTAATAAAGCTAAAGATATACATCCCCTGCCACTGCATAATGAGCTTTATTGGACCTATTGATTTCATTGTGATGGCCCACCTTGACTTGTCCACACTGACCATACACTTGGACCCACACATTTCCTTCCTCTCATTCCTTTCTTATTTATACTTGATTAACTCTTGCTTATTTCCTTTCCTTTCAATACTGTTCTATTATTCTTCACTAAAGTATTTAAGACATGTCTGAAACATTTCCCACAGATTACCAACACCTTAATCTAAATAAAGCACATTAGGGAAAAAAAAATCTTACTTTAATGTCAGAGATTTAACGGTAAAATTATGCTAGTTAGGATAATGAGGCAGCATGCATATGAGTTAGAAGAAGAAGCATCAGCGTAAGGCCCCTTGGGGGACAAATCCTGATCCTAATATGTTATGATTAAGTGAATGTGGGAAAATTATTTAATCTATCAGTAGGACCTTCATTGGTATCTACATGAAAGTCTGGAGCAAACTGGTAAGAGTAGGTGATCCTCAGTAAAAAGTTTTATTTTTGGATGTGAGGGACATAGGTGTGCTCAAACTGTGAAACACATCCATCTGTACAATTATAATTTGTGTCCTTTCTTATAAGAAAAGTTTATTTAAATATTAAAAAATAACTATGTTTCTCAGCATAAGGAGCTCATACATTTTCTTTTTTTTTTTTTTTAAGATTTTATTTATTTATTTGAGAGAGAGAGAATGAGAGACAGAGAGCAGGAGAGGGAGGAGGGTCAGAGGGAGAAGCAGACTCCCTGCTGAGCAGGGAGCCCGATGTGGGACTCGATCCCGGGACTCCAGGATCATGACCTGAGCCGAAGGCAGTCGCTTAACCAACTGAGCCACCCAGGCGCCCAGGAGCTCATACATTTTCGTCATGTTCACTGCACTAAACTCCAGCTCTGTGGCAACTTCCTGTGCTTCAATTCAAGTTTCAAAATCTAGGAAGGAGAATCTGATCAGTTGCTCACAATTTGGAACGATTCTATTTCCAATTCTTACTTCCCAGTAGGATGGGAAGAGCTAATGTGATTAGCAGCACTAACAGAAACTTCTAACTGCTACATGATAGATTCAGTTCCTCAACGTTGCCTGGATGCTGAGGATTTTACCAAGAATAAATGGTAAACATGCCAGGTGGTTGAATGACAAGAAAGTCTCACAATCCTCAATGCTTATCAATAGACAACAGTTACTTTGTTATTACATCTAAAAAGTGGGGAAGTATGGCAAACAGTGGCAAAGAAACAAACTAGAATCTGGGAGAGATGAATGTAAATTTTATGGGAATACTCACAGACAGAAGGGTCAAAATGACCCACAGCTCTCCTAACATCTCAGCACTTCCTTCAGAGTGGTATATCAGAAACCAGAATGGAAAGTGCTCCAAGGGAACGATCTAACCTCCCTACCATTATATAAATTTACAGGGAACTTGGAAAGAGATCATAGAACACCCAACTGAGTGGTTATTATGTAACAAAGGTGCATGCCTGAACAGAGATAGGGACTTGTTAACCCAGAGTTTAAAGAGGTCTTGGGTTCTTCTATTGAGTTAATTCTGCAGATTTACCAAATTAGAAAATAGGAAAGAAAATTAGCCTCGGGAACACCCAGATTCATTTCTCCTCAGACCATCTTCTGTCCCTTGAGGGTTTATTGGATATACTTACACATTCCAATTGATGTCAGGTTGTATCAATTTCTACAACATTGCATGTAAGTGGAAAAATAGTAAGTTTTTTGCAGCTCTGTTCAGTTAGTAACTGACATATTAACATCACTATCACTTCTCTGATAAGCAACCCTCCTTTATAAGCAACTACCTCTAAACTCTTTTTCAACTTTTTCCTTACCCTTGGAGATATATATTTTATACATTTTTATTTAGTCATAAATGTCTCTTTATCATTTTTGTTAATTCATTTTAATATCAAAGTGATATATTTATAATGTTTTATACACTACATAATCTATCTCACACACTGTGCTAAAAAGTGAAAGTTTTTGCCGTTTCTCAAGTAGCTTTAACTTGTACTAAAAAAGGTGTTGTAATTTTTTTGAAGTATTTTCTAGTTTTTTTGGTACTTCTAAATATTTTTCATGGCCCAAATCCATAACTCTGTATTAAAATTGTGAATGTAATTAATATATATATATATATATATATATAATATGTGTGTGTGTGTGTGTGTGTGTGTGTGTGTGTTGGTGCCTGGCTGGCTCAGCTGGGAGAGCATGAGACTCTTGACCTCGGGGCTATGAGTTTGAGGCCCACACTGGGCATAGAGATTACTTTAAAAAAATAAAATAAAATAAAATTTTGAATTGTTTAAAACCTCATGGAGTCCTATATGTGATGCACAGATGTGACATTTGAAATATGCTATTTAAAATGCTTGAATCATTTATAATTTTAAGGTATATTATAGAATTTCTGCCACAGTATAAAATAATCATAATCAATAACAAAATAATAATATAAGGACAACAATAAATGTTTATTGATTTTTGGTTTTCAGGCTTCCTATAGACTGAATATTTGTGTCTTCCCAAAATTCCTATGTTGAAACCTAGCCGGCCAGAGTGATTGTATTTGGAGGTGGAGCCTTTGGGCAGTGATTAGGTTATGAGGGTAAAGCCTTCCTGAATGGGATTAGTACCCTTATAAATAAGAGCCAAGGAAACTCCTTTACCCCTTCTGCCTGTAAATCTACTGCAAGAACGTGGCCATCAATGAACCAGAAAGTGGGTTCTAACCAGACTCCAAATCTCCTGGTGCCTTAATCTTGAACTTCCAGCCTCCAGAACTGTGAGAAATAAACTTTAAACTCTAGTTTAAAGCCACCTCATCTGTGATATTTTTTTACGGAAACCAGAACAGATGAAGACAAGGCTTAGTTTTAAAGATTTTAGTTCAGCATCTGATTTCATCTTCAAAATATGTATCTGAGCATTATTATTATGACCATTTAGTGAATAAGTGTGCTAAGAACTAGGACACTGATTAATTTGTTCAAGTTCACTTAATCAGAATATATTATAACCAGAATTTGACCACAAGATGCCTGAGTCTGATGCCTCTTCCCTTAACTAGTATGTATGCTATCTTCCTAACTATCTTAATTAGCACAGTTTTCGTGCCTAAGAGGGAAAAATGAGACTTCATTAAGTATTAAGGGGAGGGGAATGAGGAGAAGGGAAGGTGTGGTTTCAAAGGTATCATCAGTAGAGGCAAGAAAAGGTGGGCCATTACGATAAAACCAATAGATCCAATAAAGTCAAAGAGAAGCAAGGAAATGAGTCCAAGAAGTTTGTGGCCTGTCATCTTTCTCTGCTTCAGAAACATCCTCTGGGCTGGTCTGATTTTCAAGTCAATTAGAAAAAGAAAGATTAGCAGAGAAGAGAATAGTTTCTAACAATGAAAACAATGAACAAGAGAAGCATTACATTTTAGCAGGAATGAGATGGACACAGTTAAAGAAAACTAGGACAAAGGAAATGCAAACTCTAGGAATTGAAATGCTTACCTGCCAGGAGGGAAATGGTGTCCTAGGAGACAAATAGGCAGAATATACGGCAAAGAAAGGAAGAGAGAAGCCTGGGGGCAGAGGAAAGAGCTTGTCTATCTTTGTAGAATAGAGAGTAGAGGAAAGACAGAGAAATTAGTACCTGATGTGAATAAAAAAAGAAAGCAAAGGAAAAGGGAAAATGATGTAACTGGGATTCTAAAAAATGACAATGAGAGAAGGGGATATATTTGAAGATCCAAATGAAAGCATATTTAAATATCGCAAAAAAGATTTATAAATAATTTGCGTACAAAATTTAAAATAATTTTACCAGCTAATTTAACTTTTTTTTAGGGGTGACCTAACATGAGGTGATAAAATACATGCTAGCTAATAAACAAAGGCAAATTCACTATAGATAGGCATCTTCAATATGCCATGTGAATGACACTATTCAATAAAAGCTTAGTTTTCAAATAATAAGCCTTATTTTTTAATTGTAGAAAAATATACATAACATAAAAGTACTATCTTACCCATTTTTAAGTATACAGTTCTCTTGCATTAAGTGTATTCACACTGTTGTGCAACTTTCATCTCCTTCCATCTCCATAATTTTTTCATGCTGCAAAAATATGAGCTACATTTAATTTTTACAAAATTTTATGCATAGGCACACCTATGTTATTTGAGGACTATAACTAAGATCCCCAGCCCTTCATTAACTGGGCCTAATCCATTCCTGATACAGTTTCCTTCTATCTCCTACATAAATAATACTGATTTAATTCCCTTCAGATGCTATTTTTTTTTTACAATAAATGTTTCAATAAACAGAACTTAAAGTAAAAATAGATATTCAGGTTAGAGAAATAAAAAAAAAAATCCTTCTTATTTAAAACTAATACTTGACCAGTTGAAGAGCTATGGTAAAAAAATATCCATATGCTATGGTAAAATCTATCCTGTGTATATCAAGTCCTGATACAACATTTCCATATGCCTTTGTCAAATTCTAGCAAATTCTTTGGAATTGCTAAAAAATAGCAGCAACAATAAAATTGTTGAAACATTTGAACTGAAGGGTTTTTTTTTAAGAAAAGGCAATACCATGGACTTTAAGTCAAATAGTATGAATAGCATATTGATTTTCTCTATAAATGGGGCTTTTCTGCACATCATAAGAACTGATTCTTTCCACATCTTCCCTTCAGCAAGGCTCAGTTTAGCTCAGGATTGTCTAAATATACCTATCATTTGGATGAGATTTATCCAATTTTAGCACTGAATGCTTTTTTTTTCAAGTTAAAGTCTATAAATTATCTGCATGAACAGAATTTTGTTGATATTTTAACCAATATAAGACCATCTGACTTGGAAAATTTTAATTATTGTTTCTTATTTGGTATAAATGCTGTTTATGTAAGACATCTTACATTATTGTAAAACAGCAAATATAAGCAGTAAACATAATCTTCATTATTCTTCACTGTAATCTCCGTGTTAAAAAAGAACAGGTAACGCCCATCACCATACACTCCAATCCTGAGAATTTGAGTCTTTGTTCTATTCCTGAATTTGTAAGTGTAAGGAACTGCCTTAGTTTAACACTTGGATTTATTGAAACTACATTCACAAAACATTTACATCTCTTGGGAAACAAAGCATTATGAGGAATTACCACTTATGTTAATTATAGATATAAAAATACAATTATTTTAAGAACTTGTACTTTACACTAAGTGTATTATGTTAATATCAAGATTGATGTATTGTGTCCAAAAATATATTTCACTGTTAACTTAGCAACCTACAACAAGAAAGCAGAAAACATTTTTACAAAAGATACTGTGGAAAGCTATTTCCCACTTGAATGAATTATAAATAACAGGGCTAATCTGTTACTAATACAATAAAGAAAGAGATTCTATGAAGCGGGGGAAATCAGAGGTGTAGACGAACCATGAGAGACGATGGACTCTGAAAAACAAACTGAGGGTTCTAGAGGGGAGGGGCGTGGGAGGATGGGTTAGCCTGGTGGTGGGTATTGAGGAGGGCACATTCTGCATGGAGCACTGGGTGTTATGCACAAACAATGAATCATGGAACACTTCATCTAAAACTAATGATGTAATGTATGGGGATTAACATAAGAATAAAAAAAATTAAAACTCAAAGAAAGAGATTCTAGATTAGCATTAAGGGATCACTGTATCAAGTTTTGAAGGATTTGCAAAGTGCCAAATTGTGCATGAATTAATCATAACTATTCTTTCTAAGATTTATGAGTTGTGCTTCAAAAATTAAATCTAAAAATGTATTGAAAAGAAATATGTGGAAAATTTTCTGAGTCACATTATATTAACTACTAGACTTAAAGAAAATAGACATTGGTCTTCCAGGTAGTTATATACAATTCTACAAAGAAAGAAAAGAATCAAAATGCACACAAATGTTTCAAATGTGCGTTCTATAATCCTAAGTAGTGAGAGACTTTAAACTCAATATATGTTAGGCATTTTTTTGAAAATACAACAGAAAAGTGTATATATACTGGATATATTAATAAATATCTGGCTACCCAAAATAACAAAGTTCCCATGCTTAATAAGAAGAAGTTATGAAATCTATTATGATACACTCTGGATATATGGCTCCTCTATAAAAAATAAGGCATTTTCATGAAATATTTATCTAAATGTAAAATAAATGCAGATATGTGTAAAGTTTAAAAACTAATAATTCTTGGGGCACCTGGGTGGCTCATTCGGTTAAGCATCTGCCCTCAGCTCAGGTCATGAACCCGGGGTCCTGGGATCGAGCCCCACATCGGGCTCCCTGCTCCTCGGGAAGGCTGCTTCTCCCTCTCCCACTCCCCCTGCTTGTGTTCTCTATCTCCCTGTGTCTCTCTCTGTCAAATAAATAAATAAAATCTTAAAAAATAAAAAATAAATAAAAACTAATAATTCTTAAATACCTCAATACTAATTAGTTTACTGAGTATATCCTGTACACAAAGAGCTTAGATTTTAAATTTTTTCCATTCAGGCTTCATGTTGATTGCACTCTGTAGAAAGACACTGGTGAAAGGACTTGATGTGTGAGTGCGTGTGTGTGCACGTATGTGTGTGTGTCTGTGTGTGTGGTTGGCAAGAGTCTTTCCGGCTTTTGCTCCTTTTTAAAATTTATTTTATTGAGTTTCACAGCTGTCAAGACACCTGTATTCTCCAGCTGATATTCTGGGCTTATAGTTCTGCAGTTACAGAGTTTCATTTTTATTTTAAATGCCATCATCACCATTAATACGCCTGTAAGAAGATATTCCAATTCATTTTTTTTTCCAAGACAACATATGTCCTTATACATATTTTCAAAAACAACTACTTTATTGAACTTCAGCTTTTGTTTCACTAGAAAAATTACTATCTGAAATTCTTATCATTATGCTGGAAAATCTTTTGTGGAGCTGCTCAAGGAACAACTGCATATCAACAAGTATTGTAATTTCTACAAAATAGAGAACGATCCATGTTCGATTAACATTGTAATATAAGACTACTTGTAAGAAACGACAGAAAAGACATTTTAATATTTGTAAAAATTATATTTCTTTTAATTCATTTGAATATACTAAGCTTGCCATCTTAAAGCAATAAAAAAATAGATAATGGAAAGAAAGTTTTCTCATTATTTACTTATTTTCCTTTCCCATTTTACTTACAAATGAAGATCATAAGAAAAATGCAAAATCTTAATTGAAGTATTATCTGTCTATAATGTACCAACTTTTTATGTGGAGTGTACTGTCATATATTTATTTTCTAACTATTGAAATATTCTATTATGTAATAATTCAAAATAAGTTATACCAAAAATAAAATATTCTGTATAATAATATATCTGATGGAATCAGGCCATAATTATGTTTTAATAAAATAACATATTTAAATTTGTCATACAATTAATATAGTTTATATCTAAGGATTAGTGTCTTAGATTAATTTTCAAGCTCATTGTTCTTGAATAATCATACTGATTACCTGAATATTAACTATTACCATCTACCAGTAGTTCTGCAGTAGAACCGGTATTATGATAGTTTTCAATTCAAACTCAACGTTCTACCAATCATAAGGATGCACTATAACAATTTAATGTTTATTTATAAACACACAGAAAACATAATATAAATGAGTATAGTTTTAATTTGTCATTAAATCCTCAATCTTTGAATATAAGTAATCCATTCATTATATACATAGAACCTTCCAATTCTCATTTGCTTTATCATAGGGCTCAGTAATTGTAACTGTTTTGCTTATAACTCACTGCAGTTAAACCCTGTTGACAATAAAACAGACAATGAATTGTGTGTAGAAAATTAAATGCATATAATCTTTTTCATTTATTCTTTTCTGTATGCCATCCATCTTTATTTTGTTAACTTTTTTCATTACACTGGTAGCTAATATCTTCTGATTATATTCCACACATCTTAATAAACAAGGCGTAGATGACCCATTAACTACAATGAATAGCAAAGGAATAAAATTGGTATTTATTTAATAACCACTATATCCTTAATGTGATATTGGATGATTTATTCCTATTGTATAAATTAATATTTAAGTTAATCTAGAGATTTTTATATTACTATTCTAGAAAGCTGATATTCATAAGGGTAATGTGACTTGCCCAGGGCCTCAAAATACCATTACACCATAGTGTCTGGACACACGGGCTAAACAATAATACCTCATATTAAAAAAAAAAAAAAAGCCTAAAAGGGTGGATATGATACACATATATGGAGATATAGTTTTGATAAGAATAGATATCAAGAATGATATTATATAGTCAGCTGAAGTAATTAAATTTTAACGTAATGCCTTGAGCAATGAGACCAAACACTGGTTAAAAGAAGAGTAAGTCATCTATGCTATTGTGTATGAGGTCATGAGAAATAGGTTTTCCCATTTTGTGCAAAGGCTTAGGACAAAGCATGAGCCTTGGGGCAAAATTAAAAGTAAAGACATGGGAGCACTAATTTGCCACCGTTCTTTATATATAAAGAACTGATAGGATTTTTAACACTAGTTTGGTGTTTCTAGTAAAGTATGAATAATATTTACTTATAAGCATATAGGTAGTCACCTGTATAGAATTCCGGTTAGAAAGACTCTATCTCTAAATTCAATGAAGAAATGATCGAGTCACTTGAGTATAGCTGGATTTCTTTTCTAGTTGGATGATAAATGAAGTTTAGTAAATTGATGTATTCACTAAATTATCATTTAAAGCAATGGAAAGCAGAATTACCAAATTGCAGTTTTAACACATTTCTTAATGAGAAAGAATTAGAGTAAGAAAACATACAAAGGATAATAAGATAGATTTACTATTAAGGGAAATGAATCCATGACAATCTTTTTTTTCAATCTGGAGTGAGATACCTAAAACTGTGTTTAGGCTAAAAACATGATCAGTAAGAATGTTGATGAGCAGTTGTTCGTTTGTTTGTTTAATTTAGCAAAAGAACACTTTAAGGAGCACGGCACTTGAAAGATAAATTACTTTTAAAATTTATTATCACAAAATTTATTATACTGTAAATGTAGAATGTGAGAATTAAGGTATCTTATTTATCTCAGGTGTCCCTTAAAATATCACTCTAAAATTTATGCTCTGAAATGCCTTGAGTAATACAGCAAATTCATTTTGGATTACATGCCTATAAAACTCTATTTGGTTTGTTTCTTTTGTTTTGCGACTGAACCATTGATTATATGTATTAGAATGATGAGCTATCTAAATAAGTAAATATTATTTACAATATAGATGCTATGTCATCTAAATCTTACATTACCAGTTTATTTCCAAAAAATTCATTAGGCACTAAAAAAATGGAAAATTCTGCTGGTAAAAGTGTGGGGGGAAAAAGCATCTGTATGTTAACATAGAAGGAAGAAAAGTAATTTGCAAATAAGACATTTAAAAATATATCCAAGAAGAAGTTAAGAAGTTGGCATTCTTGTTAATATTATAAGGTAATGAGTTTGAAAATTTATCATCATGCTGATAACTTGAAGTATTTAGGTGATTTCTGTAAGGACCAATAGTAGGTAAAAGGCTAAGAAATACTATTACTCCGTCAGTGTTGATTTTGACAACTCAATGTGGATGTCTCTCCATCACTTTATGAATTGTAAGGATTAATATAGGGCTTTGATTCCTTCTTGTCAATCAATCTCTCATCTTTCTCTACCAATAAATTCAACTTTATTAAAAAATAGATGTGTTCTCCCAATAACTTGAACTTACGGGATTTTATTTTCTTTATTTTTTTGTTCCATTCTGTCAATTCTCTTCAGGTCTTTGGTGGTTATTACTACTTTTTAACATTAATTATATTGATAGATTATACAGAAATGCTTTATATTGCTTACAGTTTTAAAATATTTTATACTTACCCTTAAACACATTTCTGAAATTATTTATTTCAGTATCATCTAGAAAACCTACTTCACTTGCCAGCCAAGTCTATTATTTAAAGATCCAATATTTAACACTCTTGTCCGTTGAACCCAGTTTCTTTGTCAACATTGAAAATATGATTATTCTGGGCACTCATCCCTTAAAGAAGGCTAAGATCTGTCGTTACTTATTTCACCATGTATAACTCCTAAGACTAAGTTCAAAAAGTTAGAATCAAATTATTTCTAGAACTGTAAAAGAAAAACAGCCTTATTTTAAGTTATGATATTCTAAACTCTAAACCTTTTGCATTTTTGTCTATTTTGTGTTTAAATAATATTCACTGTGTTCATTTTCTAAGTATGTGTGAATACCCTGAGACCTTTTAGGCTTTCACTCTTATTTTTAAAGTTGTAATAAGATATATATATATATATATATATATATATATATATATATATATACACACACACACACACACAGACACACATATAAAGACATACATATTTAAGAAATATATTATTTTCATAAGCAATACTCATTCTTTCATTCCTTATATATTTATTGACCACCTATAATGTACTGGATATTGTTCTAGGTACAGAGGTTATAACAGTAAACAAGATAAGCCTTGTTATCTTTATATTTTTCCTGAGAAGTTTTTAGTACTTTGTTTTTTGGTATATAATTTTGTTTGGTCTTATAATGCCATTAATAACCTCAAGCTTAAGCTAAGGTCTTTAACTTATATTTCTTTCCTTTTAACTATACCATCTTTCATGATATATCTTTTTGAAATATATATCAAATAAATTTAGTTTTTAAGGCCAAGGAAAGAACAATCTCATTGCATATACCTACAAAAATTAATAGTGGTGCAAAAATTATGCACAGCCAGCAAAATTGGCAAAATTAATGTGCTGATCCTAACCAGATTTACAAAAATGCAAATACTGCAGTTTTTATCTCACGGTTTAAAGAGATAAATTTCAAGAAAAGAGCAATACTTTTTTTCTTTATAAAAGTAATAGTAAGCTTAAATCATTCTTAATACTAAAATATTTGTAACAGCATAATATAAAGAAACTATTTCTTGGCGACTCTGTATTTTCTTCAAGGAGATACACATTTTCCAAATATGTTTGACTTAAGAAAAATTACAGTTTTATGTTTATAGGACCATTATTGTTCACATTATTTATAAATACTACTGAACTTATAAATGGGAGCATATATTTTCCAACAATGCATTTTACAAATTAACTATTTAATGCTTATTAATTTACTTTTACTTGTGTATGAAATAGGGAATCTAATGGTAAAACTGATCACAAAAAAAAAAAAACTGGTTACAGATTAGAATTTAAAGTACTGATGTATTAAACATGCTATGAGAATATTTTAAAGAAAGCCTGTTCTTTATACCAAAACAATAAATCAAATAGCTAGGCTAAACCTCATGATTAGTAATAAAGGAGGGGCTGGACTGTGCTATAAAAGGCAGAATTCATTTTCACTAAGAAAGAAGGAAAACAAGTATCTCCTTTAAAGTTTATAGTCATATGAGGAGGATACTTCCTTTTATGTTTATAGTTAGAAAAAGTGTTTTCTTATAATTCACTACACAATTTTGTACCTAAAGGAACTTTTTAAATATGAAACCTGGTAGAGATCATAACAAGATTAATATTTTTAAAAATTATCCAGAAAAAGTAAAAGAGCAATAATATGCAATGTATATGATATAATATTAAACACCAAGGGGTGAGAGTTTTTCTTCCTCTGACAATAAAATTTGTGAGATTGGTAATACAAAACTTGTGTTTTGAGAAGCGTCTGCTCAAGAAGTAAAAGAGAACAAAAGAATATAAAAAAAGTAAAAGAAAAATCATAATATTCAAAAATCTTTAAGTGAAGATAGGCTAACATTAAACTTGATATCAGGTACATAGAAAGTGGAGGGAGGAGATAAAGATTAGAACATATTTGGCAGGTAGGTAGGGGCTGAGGTAGTTGCATAAATGAAGGGCTGCATAAAGATTTTCTGCCTGGAGTATTATCCGAGATGGTAAAGCTGGATAGATTAGGGAAATATGGTCA
Source organism: Neomonachus schauinslandi (assembly GCF_002201575.2). NCBI lineage: Eukaryota > Metazoa > Chordata > Mammalia > Carnivora > Phocidae > Neomonachus > Neomonachus schauinslandi. Next base: position 10,568,234 of record NC_058404.1, read on the forward strand.
TATCCATATCCATATCAATAATTTACATATTACACTAAGTACATTAACTATAAGTGGTCTAAATGTACAAGAAATATATATATTAAACATATTAACTAAAAGTGGTCAAAGCATATGAATAAGATTCAGAAACTAAGAGAATGATTTAAAAAAGAAAATGAGCCAGCTATATGCCATCTACAAGCAAGTAACTTAAAATGAGATGGAAAACTGCATAACAATATCTTTCAAGAACTTAGATTAAAAGTAAAAACAGGAGAGCTTTCTACCATGCAAACATCAATCAAGAGTAAGGTAAAGTAGTTATATTAATATCAGGTAAAGTAGATTTCAGAGGAAAGTAAATTACAAACAATTCATATAAAGTGAGCAAATCGCCAAGAGGACATAGAAATCTTGATGAACTAAACTATAGAGCTCCAAATACATGAAACAAAAATGATGGAACTGAAAGGAAAAATTTAAAAATATAAATGTATTTATATATATTTATGTATACTTCAACAGTTTCTCAGTACCAGATAGAATTAATAGACAGAAAATTAGCAAATATACAGAAGAGCTAAATACCATCAACCAGGTGAATCTCATTGATATTTATAGAACTCTCCACTTAACAATAAAATAAGCAGTTTTTTTTTTTTCTTTCCCAAGGGCACATGGGACATTTACTAAGGCAGACTATATTCCAGGTCTTTCATCAAAAATAATTAAATGAAAAAAAAAGAAAGACAATCATACAAAATGTGTTCTCAGACCATATAAAATTAAATTAGGAATTAATACAAAATAATAAGATGAAAATAACCAGAAACATGAAATTAAGCAATAAGCTTCTAAGTAATTTGTGTGTCAGAGGAAATTAGGATATACCTTGAATTAAACAAAAGTCAAAATATAGCATATAAATATTTGTGGAACATAACCAAATGGAATTCTTAGAAGGGTAATTATAGTGTTATATTAGAAAAGGAAAAAGTTCTTAAAATGATAATCTATTTTTCCCCTGGAATAAACTAGAAAAGAGAGAACGAATTGTGCCCAAATATAGGTAAATAATTTAATAAATGTAGAAGCAGAAATCAACAAAATTTAAAAAATAATGGAAAATTCAGAGTTCAATATATTTATTTGAAAAGATCAATAAAATTTATAAACTTCTTAGCAAGACTGATAAAGCAAAAAAGAAAAATAAAGACACAAATTATGAAAATGAAGAATAAAAAAGATGTATCATTAGAGATCCTGCAGCCATTAAGTAGATACTAATGAATGCTAATGCTAATATATTGCTATAAAGAATTCTATGCACTCTCCAAATTCACTCCAGTTGAAACATAACCTGATTATAACTATTAGGTAAACCAAACTACTAGCTTGTGCAGAAGAATATCTGGACAATTTTTGGATTGGAAGACCATTCAAATATTTTGAGAAGAAAGAATTCATTTTTTTTTAAAGATTTTATTTATTTATTTGAGAGAGAGAATGAGAGAGAGCACATGAGAGGGGGGAGGGTCAGAGGGAGAAGCAGACCCCCTGCCGAGCAAGGAGCCCGATGCGGGACTCGATCCCGGGACTCCAGGATCATGACCTGAGCCGAAGGCAGTCGCCTAACCAACTGAGCCACCCAGGCGCCCTGAGGAGAAATAATTCCTATTCTATATAATTGTTTCTGGAAAGCAGAAAAGAACACGCCTTGACTCATTTAATACTAAAAGAAGAAAAGAAAAAGAACTACACACCAATATCCCTCATGAATTTAGACACAGGCAAAAAAGTTGTCAACAAATGTTAGAAAATTTAATTCACAAGTATATAAAAGAACCAGTATACCATAACCAAGTGGGACTTACTCTAGGAATACAAGGCCCGTTTAATATTTGAAAATTAACCAGTATAACCCATTCTAATAACAGTCTAAAGAAGAAAAATACACATGGTTCGTATGTACACCTAATATTAAATTTAATGGGTAGAGAATTAATAATTTTCTGTTAAGATCAGGGACAAGACAAGAATATCCTGTCTTACCACTTTTATTCAACATAGGGATGGAAATCTTAGCAAGTGCAGTAAGGAAATAAAGAGCATTCAGATTTAAAGGAAGAAATAAGACTCTATTATATACAACATGATTCTCTATGTAGAAAATTCAAAGGAATCTACAGAAGGCTCCCAGAAATAAGAAGTAAGTTTAATATGGTTGCAAGATAACCAGTCAGTACACAAAAATCAATTTTATTTCCATATAGTAGCAATGTACAAGTGGAAATAAAAACTTCAAAAAATAGCTCTTATATTAGCCCCAGCAAAAATTAAATGCTTATGTATAAATCTAGCAAATGATCTCTAACATCTATGTACTAAAATCTACAAAAAGCTGATAAAGAAATTGAGAGGTATACTATGTTCTTGGAATGGAAGACTCATCATCTTAGAAATGTTAATTCTCCCCAAATGGATCTATTGATGTAATACAATATAATGTTCTAATCAAATGTGATACATTTTGTTTTGTTAGCTAGATAAATTTATTTTAAAACATATATGGAGGGGCAAGGATCAAGATAAAACAATTTTGAAGAAAAAAGAATGAAATTAGATATAAAGCTTTAAAATAAAGGTACAGCAATCAAAATGCTGTGGTACTGGGGAAAAGATAAATAGATCAATGGAACAGAATGGAGAGTCCATAAAAAGATCTGTGCAAATATAGCATTTGGTTTTTAATAAAATACCTATGAAATTTAATTCTAGAAGGGTAATATTTTTAATAAATGGTATTGGGACAATTGATCCAAAAAAACAAAAAACAAAAAAACAAAACACATCAACATGAGCCTCATAACTTATCTGTATATTAACTCAAAAGGAACCAAAGATCTAAATGTTAAAAGTAAAGTTAAAACTGTTAGAGAAAATAAAAATCAGACAAAATCTTTAGAAACTAAGGTTAGCTTAAGACTTCTTAGTTTGACACCAAAAGAACAATTAATTAAAAAAAAATAAATTGGCTCCATCAAAATAATAATAATTTTTTTTTTTTTTTTTTTTTTTAAGATTTTATTTATTTATTTGACAGAGAGAGAGAGAGTTAGCGAGAGCAGGAACACAAGCAGGGGGAGTGGGAGAGGGAGAAGCAGGCTTCCCGCCGAGCAGGGAGCCCGATGTGGGACTCGATCCCAGGACCCTGGGACCATGACCTGAGCCGAAGGCAGACGCTTAACGACTGAGCCACCCAGGCACCCCAAAATAATAATAATTTTAAAACATATATTTTGCTCTCTGAAAGACACTGTTAAGAGATGAAAAGACAAGTTTCAAATTGGGAGAAAATATTTGGAAATCATATGTCTGACAAAGGAACTGAATCCAGAATATACAGAACTTTGCGTCCTTATTAAATATCCTTTAGTAAAGGATTTGAGATAATCACAACAATTAGATTTACAAATTTACATAATTTGTTTATGCTATGTAAATGAATCTGCAGATAATTCCAAATGGAATAGTATTTCAAGAAAGAATGATTTCAGAAAAATCCCATTTTAATATGTTTTGAGATACCCCAAGAAATTTCTAAAATTAAAATTCAAAATGTGGCATGCATTAAAATGCACACTCAAATTGCCAATAATTTTATATACCTTATTTACCAATCTTATGTGAAAATATTCCTTTCTCCCAACCTTTCTGTGAGATAATTCTAGATCTTAGGCAAGATTTAGCACCAGCTCACTTGCAAAATACATACATATTTTTTCTTTTGTTAGAGAAGAAGAGGCCACTTTATTTCATCCAGCTCCTATTTTATTCCTGTACTGAAATCTTTGTTCTTCCTTTATTCTAAGATTCTAGGTTATTTTACTGTGTGTACTAAAGTTAGAGATTGATCTCCCACACTCATAATTAGGAGTTTCAAGGAAATCTTGAGAAATTCCACTTTTGAGAAATGTTTTTTATGGCTGATATGAAAATTCCCTAAAGACTTTAGATAAACTCATTTCTTTCCCCATCTAACTTTTTAATGATTTATTTAATTTATTTTAGAGAGAGAGTGGTGCACGAGGGGCAGAGGGCGAAAGAGACAGAGAATCTTAAGCCTACTCTCCACTGTGCTGGGAGCACTATGCTGGGCTTGATACCAGGACCCTGAGATCATGACCTGACCTGAAATTGAGAATCAAAGGCTTAACCAACTGAACCATGCAGACACCCCTACCCATCTAATTATTCAAAGAGATGAATCAAAATCATAAGAATTTAAAAGTTAACAGGTATTTTCTTCTAAATTCAGAGGTTTTTGTTTTAATTTTTTTTTTTACTTTTTTTTTTTTTGTAGAGAGGTAGAAGGCAAGTTTGCAGTGGAGTAATTTTCCTGAATTTCCCAGATATCAAAATTAACTTAGCAATTATGTATGTTTTCATTTTAAATTATATTTCTGGACATTATTTTTGCCACAGTTATGATGTTTCTTATAAGAACTGCTGTTGGATTTTTAATTTGTTTGAAATCATACTTAATAATAGGGTCTGCATTCAATGGATATCTGAAAAAATGCTCTTTTCCCCAAAACTCTCAAAGTTTTTCTCCATTTCATGACATTTGCCTTTTATATATGCACTATCTTTCAATGTTATTAAAGTAAAAACTCTGAACTTACTTCCTAGTTACATGAAAACATTGATTTAGTGCCTTGTAAAGAATATATAACCAGTGTAGATAAAGTTGTAGGATGACTAATGATATCACTGTAACATTATCTTGTTTTTACTGGCAAAAAAATTTTTACTTCACACACTCAGAGACAGATATCCAATGCTTCCTTGTTGCTTCTCATACAACCTTGACAGTTAAAAATATTGATAGCATGGTTGTATTTCATAATCTTCACTGCTTTTCTGAACTGAGGTATATATAAACACTTTTCATGGAAGTAATCAGTAAGTCAGGAAAACTAGTGATGTGTTTGAAGCAGCATGTAGGTTATGATACTAAATTGCTATTTTTTATAATAGTTTTTGCATAGACTTGCCATAGTTAGAGGTGTTTTTTTCTGAAGGAGTTAAAATGTGTGTGTGCATTTTGCAAAATTAGTGTTTTTTTTTTTTTAAGATTTTATTATTTATCTGAGAGAGAGGGGGATAGAGCACAAGCAGGCGGAGCAGCAGAGAGGGAGAAGCAGGCTCCCCGCTGAGCAGGGAGCCCGTCGCGGGGCTCGATCCCAGGACCCAGGGATCACGACCCGAGCCGAAGGCAGACGCCTAACCGACTGAGCCACCCAGGCGCCCCGCAAAATTAATGTTTTTAAGGGAAAAATGAACATTAATTATTATAGTAATGCAACAAGTATTTCTAAGGCTCTTCCAAAGGTGAAATGTACTCACTATAACATTGTGAATCAGCAATTTTACCTTTAAAAAGAAAAAGTAAATCCTTCTTGTAGAGCATTATATTTGAACCTAAGACCTATAGGAGGAAATAGGAAACTTTTTAGTAGATTATGTCATAGTTTGGTTAGTTTGGTTCTATACTTTAAAGCCTAATGTGTTTATGAAGATTGGAAACTTAGTTGAGAAAACCAATGACTATGCTTTCAATCAGAGTAGTTATAAGTGGTCAATCTTAGTATTTGAAATTCCATGTGAATGAGATATTGTTAAAGCCAAATTAACCATTTTCATGATCTCTGAACTTAGTTTCCTAAGTGGATTTAGTGACAGAAACCTTTTGAGAAAAATATCATTAACACTTTGTGAGGCATTAAAATTACATAAAACAGTAGTAGGGAAGATTACTTTGTATAGTAATACTAAGAGGAAACATACTAATTAGTAGCTTCTGCTCACTTTTTTTTCTTTTAAAAAAGCAAAATAGTCCATCCTTGGCCTAACAATCAAAATTCTATCTTCTTTACTGAGATATAACATTGCATAAGTTCAAGATGTGTGACATGTTGATTTGATACACTTATATACTGTAAAATGATTATCATTGTGGCATTAGCTAATATCTCCACACCTCACATCCTCATATAATTACCATTTCTTTCTTTTCTTTCTTTCTTCCTTCCTACCTTTCTTTCTTTTTCTTTTTCTTTCTTTCTTTCTTTCTTTCTTTCTTTCTTTCTTTCTTTCTTTCTTTCTTTCTTTCTTTCTTTCTCTTCTTTTTTCTTTTCTTTCTTTCTTTCTTTTCTTTGTTTCTTTTTCTTTCTTTCATTTCTTTCGTTTCTGCTTTCTTTTGCTTTCTTTCTTTCTTTCTCTCTCCCTTTCTCTCTTTCTCTCTTTCTTTCTGTGAGGACAGAACATTCAAGATTTACTCTCTTAGCAACTTTCTAGAATCTAATACAGTATTAACTATAATCAGCATACTGCACATTAGATTCCCAAAACTTACTCATCTTGTAACTGAATGTTTGTACCTTTCGATCAGGTATCAGGTGATCTCATTGTAGTTTTGATTTGCATTTCCCTGATAATTAGTGAGGTTGAGCATCTTTTCATGTATCTGTTGGCCATTTGTAAATCTTCTTTGGAAAAATGTGTATTCAATTCCTCTGACCATTTTTTAATTGGATTGTTTGTTTTCTTGTTACTGAGTTGTATGAGTTCTTTACATATTTTGGCTAATAACATCTTATCAGATATATGATTTACAAACATTCTCTTTCATTCCATAGGTTGTCTCTGCATTTTTTTCTATTTAAGTTTTTTTGCTATGCAGAAGTTTCTTTTTAGTTTGACATAATCTCATTTATTAATTTTTGCTTTTGCTGCTTGTGCTTTTCCTGCCATATTAAAAAATCACTGACAAGACCAATGTCAAGGGGCTTTTCCCCTATGTTTTTTCCTAGGAGTTTCATGGTTTCATGTCTTATGGTTAAGTCTTTAATCCATATTGAGTTAATTTTTTCAAGTGGTGTAAGATAAGGATCCAATTTCATTCTTCCACATGTGATTATCCAGTTTTCCCAACACAATTTATTGAGGAAATGTTCCTTTCCCCATTGAATATTCTTGGCTTCCTTGTCAAATATTAGTTGACTGTATGTGTGAGGGTTCATTTCTGGGCTCTAGATTCTGTTCCACTGGTCTATGTGTCTATTTTAATGCCCGTGCTACACTGTTTTGATTACTGTAGCTTTGTAGTATAGTTTCAAATCAGAAAATATGCCTCTGGTTTTGTTCTTCTTTCTCAGAATTGCTTTGGCTGTTAGGGGTCTTGGTGATTCCGTACAGCGTTTAGAATTATCTTTTTTTATTTCTGTAAAAAAGTACCATTGGAATGTTGATAGGGATTGCACAGGTGATTTTGGGAAGTAGGAATATTTTTTTTAAAGATTTTATCTATTTATTTGAGAGAAAGTATGTGAGAGAGAGAGAGAGAGCGTGAGCTGGAGGTGTGGGGAGCAGAAGGAGAGGGAGAAACAGACTCTCCCCTGAGCAGAGAGCTGGATGCAGGGTTTGATCCCAGGACCCTGGGATGATGACCTGATCTAAAGACAGATGCTTAACCAACTGATTGAGCCACCCAGGCACCCCGGTAGTATGAACATTTTAACAATATTAATTCTTCTGATCAGTGAACATGGGATTTCTTTCCATTTACTTGTATATTTAATTACTGTCATCACTGCCTTATAGTTTTCATTGTATAGATTTTTACCTTCTTGGTTAAATTTAATTCCATCTTTTATAAGTGGGATCCCTGGGTGGCTCAGTCAGTTAAGCATTTGCCTTCAGCTCAGGTCATGATCCCAGGATCAGGGGATCCCGTCCTGCATCAGGCTCCTTGCTCAGTGGGGAGCCTGCTTCTCCTTCTGCTTGCCGCTCCCCCTGCTTGCATGCTTCTCTCTCTCAATCTCTTTCTCTGACAAATAAATAAATAAAATCTTTAAAAAAATAAATAAATAAAAATGATTATTATACCCAACATATGCACACATACAAACATGTACACACACTCACAAAATAAGAGGCAAAAGCCAGGAGATAATAAATTGGAGGAAAATAAAAAGTAATGGCATAAAATAAAATTCCTACCAAAACTAACAGGTTTATTTTCTTTTTAATTTCCTAATAATCATTCATTGGAGCAAAGGATTTCAGTTTGGACTCTCTGAACCTCTTTTACTACACTTCCAAAAAAAAATGTATTTCTGCCTCCTTATGTCCCAGCATTATTTGAGAGAATCAAATGAGTTAATAATATAAAAACTCTGAAATACTAGTCAAATGCAAAACAGTATTGTAATCTTTTAGAAACAAGGATGACATTGTATCTGAAATGGGTAGAGGGCTTATTATTAACTTTCATATTGGTAAAGTCTTTCATAATCTTCTTGGTAACCGCCATATAGTCTTATAAACATAAATACAAAATTCAGTTGTAGAAAATGATAATTTCATTCATTCATTTATATATAGATACTAATCAACAGTCCATTGTGGACCAATAAAGTTTGCTGATATATATTGGACAAAATCTCACAAGATGCAATACGTGATGTTTTCTGTAAATACTCTAAACAAAAGGTTCAGGAATACAATTTAAAGTGATACTATTTAGAGAAGAGCCAGTGGAATTTGTAAAATGTGCTCCAATGTACTGTTTGATAAATCAATGATTCATAAATAGGTAAGAGCAGTACCAAGATTTTTGTTACTACTTTAAAGTTTTTGTTAGTATTTCATTAAAAGATTGCCTAAAGATGACCTTAAAATTACCTTCCCAAATCATACTCAATAGCTCACATAAAAAAGTGAATAAACAGGGGCATCTGGGTGGCTCAGTCGTTGGGCATCTGCCTTCGGCTCGGGTCACAATCTCCGGGTCCTGGGATTGAGCCCGGTGTTGGGCTCCCTGCTCTGCCGGAGGCCTGCTTCTCCCTCTCCCATTCCCCCTGTTTGTGTTCCCTCTCTCGCTGCCTCTCTCTCTGTCAAATAAATAAAAAAATTAAAAAAATAATTATAAAAAAATTAAAAATCTGAATAAACAGTTTTTGCTAGGTTGGGAATAAAAAAAAGAAAATCCAGTCCATGAAATAGTTTTTAAGGTACAAGTTACTAAAACTGCTGGTGTGACTATAATTTAAATTGTATTAAAAAGTTAACATTAAACATTAAGTGTCTTACAGTTAATGTATCACAATAAGTTAAATATATTAAACATTAAAATGTTTTCCTTTTAAGATTTCTAAGTTATATCTGAAGTGTTGTGCATTTCCTCGTTTTTAAGTACTGCTATTCTACAAGTACAAAGAGAAAGCTTTGGATTGCTACATTCATATAATCCATGTTCTTTTAAAAATCAAAGTTATAAGAAGATAGTGTCTAAATTTGAGCAGCATCTGTCAAATGGGATTATGTGAAGGATTAAGAATCTAAGAAATGGATGTTTCTAGGCTGGTCATCAGAAACGATTTACTGCTTCTACTGCCATCTCCAGTAATGTAATCACAAAAATGTCATGATAAAGTCATAATCTCTACTCAATAAGTCAAGCCCAGGAACCTTATGATGAGTGAAATTTAAATCCTTTGAAACTTTGGTTTTAATATCCTTCCCATAACTACTTGGAAGTTTTGTTTTTTTTCTTATTAGTAAAAACTATCATTAGTAAGTCATTATTATATAATGCACAAAATACTGTGTATCAACCATCCCTGAATTTTATTATTCTTTAATTCATGGGAAGGTATTGAGAAATTGAGCTCTACTTAACATGTACATATACATACACATATCCATACATATGCATGTATACACATACATTTTAATATATGTGCATATGTTTGTGCATATACATGCATATGAATGAAGCGATACTAATAATTAACCAAAATGTGTAAATTATTCTATGTTAAAATATCAACTTCTATTTCATCAATATTTCAGATTTTTGTTCACTTGACAAAGAAGTAAAAAGGCAAGTTGAAGGCAAACTTTAAAATCAGATGGATCTATTCCAATTCCAGCTTTGTTACTTATTAGCTAAAATATTTTCAAAAGGAAAGTTTAATTTCTCTGAGCTTTAGATTTCTCACTTATAGTATTAGAATACTTATTTATATTTTCCCCATCAGGTAACTGTAATTTTGGAATGTGACATATAGGACACCTACTACATGAGTGACACATGCTCATAATATTAGTGACAACATGCCTACTTACTTATACTTCCATTCTACCAAATAAGTAATATAACATTGATGTTAGTGGGAAAAGAATGTTCAAACATTTACTTTCACCTATTCTTTTTGGGTTTCAGTCCCTTCATGTCAACAAACAACTCTGCTAAGGTGCACAGTGATCTCCATGGCCTTTAATGCATTTGATCTATAGCTGAATGTTATTTTCTAAATCTTGTTTCTGTCCTTCCATGTCTTTTATGACACAATCACCTTTTTTTTTATTTTGCTATTTATAAATTCTTTTTGCATCATTTTATACCCACTATTAAAATATCTCATGGGCACTCTTGAGTATATAAAAAATCAAATTCATTGGCTTTCTTCAGAAATGTGAAATTGCAGATTACCTTATTTTTTTATGAAATCACTATTATCCCTCCAAAACCAGTGAAATTGCAGATCACCTTATTTTTTTATGAAATCACTATTATCCCTCCAAAACCAGAGCCTCCATTTCTATCACCCCTTTTCTCCAGTCCATCATCAATTTTGACTTTCATATCTCTTGACATGTGTCGAAAACTTTGACCTCTCTCCATTTCCATCACCTCCACCTAATCCAAATATATATGTATTTTTTCTATTGTGACTGGTGCAGTAACAGTTTAGCTGAATTGCCTCCATTCTCTCTGGTTCTCTTCTACCCTCCACATGTAACAACATAGTTGGTTTTTGTTTTGTTTTGTTTTGTTTTAAATTCAATTTAACTAACATATACTGCATTATTAGTTTCAGGGTTAGAATTTAGTGGTTCATGAGTTGTATATAATACCCAGTGCTCATTCCATCAAGTGCCCTCCTTAATACCCATCAACCAGTTATCTCATTCCTCCACCCACCTCCCCTCTAGCAACCCTCAGGTTTTTTTTTTTAAGATGTTATTTATTTATTTGAGAAAGAGAGAGAGAGACAGAGAGAGAGAGAGAGAGAATGAGTGGGGAGAGGGGAAGAGGGAGAGGGAGAAGCAGACTCTCTGCTAAGCAGGGAGCCCAATGTGGGGCTCGATCCCAAGACCTGGGGATCATGACCTGAGCCAAAGGCAGACACTTAACCAACTGAGCCACCCAGGCACCCCCCCTCAGTGTGTTTCTTACAGTTAAGAGTCTCTTATGGTTTGCCTCCCTCTCTGTAATGACAGAGTTTATCCATAAAGAAAAATAAAATTTCCGCCCCATCTAACAAACATTTACAGGCTTCCCATTGTTCTTAACATAGTCATTAAATTTCTCATCATGGTCTGCCAGGCAATGTATGCCTTTTCTTCCACCCCTATCCTATCACTACACACATGTCCTTTTTATATGATCCCCACTTCCTCTCTCAATCTTTCCCTGAATCTCCATCATTTCCCAATTGTATTATCTCATGACATCATATACTTTTCCTTCATGGCATTTATTACAGCTGAAATTTCCATTTCCATTTCCTTTCATCTTGAGTTTAAGTCAGGCACCAGCTGCCTTCACTTGTCATTTTTTCCAAAGTGTCTAATAACATGTTTGGGACATTTTAGATAGTCCATAAATATTTGATAAATAAATTTAAATGAATAAATGAAATAGCACAACATGAAGGATGGAGCAAAATCCTAGCTGATTTCATGGGAAATTCAATATAGACTATTGATGAATAACAGTAGCATTCTACTTTACTATTGAATTATTTATACCAATCCATGAATTTCTGTAAACCCACCCCACTATAATCACAGAGTGTCCCTAGGTTAACGGCATGGGTAGCATGTTGATAGAACTTAAGGGAGTATTGCCAATTGGGAGGAAATATGAACTTCCTCTATTTTTAGAATTGGAGCATAAATGATACAAAACGACCACAATGTAAGACAAAAGAGATCTTTAATCAAACCCAAGTTAAAATTCTAATAAGTTCCTAGAAAAATGACCAAAAGATCTTTATGAGAAAGAACAGTTACTATTGATTATACTTTATAGATAAAGAGAGATGTAATGAAATTCTATAAGAGCTATAACTAAATTCATAATGGTGTGACAAGAGCAATATATGCCCTGGGTGAGTGTGGACTTCCCAAAAACCACTATTGCCCATCATCATACAATGATAAAACTAGTTGAGGGTGTGGAGCAAATTGTGGATATGAAATTATTATAACTTATTGGTCATAAATCTAAATTGTCATAAACCTCCCATCTTTTCTCCATTTTATCATTCATCCATTGTCAATTTCCATTGCATTCCCTTAATGTCATTGATGCTGATTTACACAAGTGGATTATTCCATAGTCAGCACTAGTATCCAGTAGATAAACTAAATGTTTCTACCACAAAGGGACTTATGTCAAAGTTAATTCAACTTACCTTATATATATTTTTTCAAATTCAGCTAACTGGTTTATTCCAATTATAATTTCTTCAGAGATTATAAGCCTAAAATTTCTATACTTAACATCTTTTCATAGGAGAAATCAAGTAGATATTAAAGTGTAATGCAATTATATTTGTATTTTTCTACATAATTCAGGTTAGCATTATCCTAAATTACAGTCCTTTGTAAGACAAGTTATTATACTTTGAACTATAAAAATGAAGAATACACAGTAATGAAAGTTACAATTCTTTTTTTTTTTTTAAACTTTTTTTTTTTTGAAGATTTTATTTATTTATTTGACAGAGAGAGAGATAGCGAGAGAGGGAACACAAGCAGGGGGAGTGGGAGAGGGAGAAGCAGGCCTCCCGCGGAACAGGGAGCCTGATGCGGGGCTCGATCCCAGGACCCTGGGATCATGACCTGAGCCGAAGGCAGACACTTAACGACTGAGCCACCCAGGCACCCCGAAGGTTACAATTCTTATCAGTTTCTTTAGAATGTCCAAGTTCTGTTTATCTTTTACCTCACCTGGGCATACTCTAGCACATATCCCTTCAGAATTCTTACTCTTTTTTTGTTACTATTTCAGCCAATATTATGCATAACTGAATCATACAGCCATTTTCCCTATAGACATAAGGAATTTATTTTATATACATTAGTTTTGGTTAAGCATTCTATGTGGCCTGTCCTTGTTATCATCATAATCAATAAGAAAACTAATATGTTCAAAATATGATTTTATAAAATATTACACCCACTACTTCAGTTGATCTCACTGAATGCTCAGTCCTTTACACTTACATATTCTATCAATTGATCAGTGTTTTAAGACTATTTTTTTTTTCCTTCCTTGTCAAGCCAGTATCCAGCTGTATTTTCTCCAATACTTCAACTACCATAGCTCATTAATGGACAATCTCACATGTTTTGTAAAATCTCATACTGAATCAAACCAATCATTTGATCCTATGCTTATATGTCAACATAGGCCAAGGCTTTTGAAGGAAAAAGAAAAATCACAGCAGTATAGATTTTATGTCATCACACACAGTTCTTCAAAATCAACTGCAATCTAAAAACTAACTGCAAATCAATTCCTTGAATCACCTGTTTGTTCGAAGAGTAACTCCTCTGGGCTATACTCATCATTACCACTACTTTCCTTTCAAGAAATACCCATAGTTTCTGCCTTTGTGAGCCTTTCACAGCTATTTACTATATATCCTACTCCATCCATTCTTACAGCTAAAAATGGATTTAAAGGGTCATTAATTCTATCCACCATTTCTTTTACTCTTCTAAAAAACACTTACCCTCTTGTATATCAAAATTTAATGAAGGAACTATCTATATTTGATTTCTCCACTCTCTAGTCTTTATTTTCTCATTTTGGAACTGACCTGACTGATGAACTCTTCAACTCTATAGTGGATGCCACAGTGCTCTGCTCCAGTTCCTCTCTAGAACCAAAGAACTCATTCTCTCCATTGTCAGGAGACTCCTGCTGAATCCTCACAGTTAAGTGCCTTTCTGGGAATCACCTTCTGACAAAGGAACTGCCTTTCCCAATGTTAAACCTTCTTGCTGAAAGGGGCTTACATCCAATTGACTGGAGCAGCTCTTAATGTTCCTGACTCCCTTGCCTGAATTGAAGACAACTGTGAAAGGCCACCCCAGCGCTAAAGCTCCTGAGGTCTTTGCTATTACATTCAATAAGTGGGTCTGAGCATCACAAGGGATGTGCTGTAAGAAATTCCATGGTTCATTACCCAATCTTCTCTGCCACACTCCCAGCTAAAGACAGAGGCACTGATTCCTCAGCTTCCGGGAAGGTTGTTTGTTGATGGTTCAAAGCTGAGTCCCTCCCCAGGAACTGCCTCCAGCCAAAGATTAGGCCCCCTCCCTGGGACTAGTCCACCTCTAAGGAAAGAGGAAAAAAGGCCAATTCCCTCAATTTAGATATTGCTGAAGGGTCATACCATCTCTAGATCTCCAACAGAATTAAAAATTTCCTCCATGTAAATCTTCCATCAATGCCTTACAGTCCACAACTTTCTGAAGAAATATCTCCATCTCAGAGCCTATTTTCTGGGGCAACCACCCAATAAAATTCAAACTCCAGTCAGTGATCAATGATAACTGTATTATTCATTATCATACATACACCAAGCACTATACTGATCTGCTGTTTGACAGTCACTATTCTAGAAATGGGGAAAAAGTGCTAATTATGCACATTTTCAGCTTTCCAAGTATATGCAACAGTGACAGAAACAGGAAAATATGAGTGTTAGACACATAACAGTGAAGTACACTGGTAGAGATACGTTTCTTAAAAGGGATTTTATGCCAAATCTGCCTGAAAATGTGGAAAAGAGTACAGAAAAGTTGTAAGAAGAGGAAAACATCCAAATGGAATCCTGAGAGATGAATAATATGCAATATTATGAAGTATTGCAATATATAGAAAGCATCTTGATCAATGTTGAAGGGTATATTTCTCACTAAATATTGTCTGAAAAGTACCTTCTTGGGCAAAAATTATGTTTTCAACTCATAGGCTGTATCAAATACTATTCAAATTTTTGAAGCATTACATTTATAAAGAGTAAATGATAAATAATTAAGAAAATAACATGGAATTTTATGTTGTATCTAAATGGGGATGTACTTTTCCATTATATACCTAATATATTAATTCATGTAGAAAAGGATAAACACATCTGACTATTTAAAAAAAATTAAAGAAAAAAATTAAAAAATAAAAAAATTAAAGAAACTTCTGGACATCAAATTATAAGAAAATAGTGTGATATTAATACTACATATTTTAAGCTCTGTAATAACTCATGTAAATACTTAGGAAAAAACATCATGTCCCCTTGATTTTACATGGTAGCTGGAAGAAAAGACAATTTAAAAAAGAAGAAGAAATAACAGATAAATAATAAACAAAAATATTCAGCCTCATATTTATTAGATTATAAATACATTCATGAAGCACCTTATGAGGAGCTGACCACATGCTAGTGACATGTGTGAATTATCAAAATTCAATAGTGAAGAGATAATCACTCTCTCTACTTAGATATTATTTTTAATCTAGTGGGAAAACTGGCAAAAAGTAAATAAACAAACATGAATCCATAGGGCACAAATCCATATACTTAGGCAATTATATTCAATTATGTTGTCATTTATTAATGAAAGAAGAAAACAGAGATCTCTATCAAAATTGTGATATTTCTCTGAAGATGTTATAGGAAATGAATAAAAGACCATAACAATGGTAAACCTTGAATTCTACCTTAAGGAAATTAGCAAGAAGGAGAAGAAAGCGACATGAAATAGCAGGAATGGGTTTGCT
This sequence comes from Neomonachus schauinslandi, assembly GCF_002201575.2. NCBI lineage: Eukaryota > Metazoa > Chordata > Mammalia > Carnivora > Phocidae > Neomonachus > Neomonachus schauinslandi. Next base: position 10,584,147 of record NC_058404.1, read on the forward strand.
TATACCCTGGATGCTTTGGTGAAGTATAACAATGTTTAGATTGAAATTAAGAAATAGAATTAAAAGTGCAAAAACAGGTTTTATTCAGAGTGTAAAATATTAGAATTGAAAGTATTTACCAAAAACAAAAACAAAAACACAGAACTCAAGGAAATGTTTGGAGGTGATGTATATGTTTAATATCATGATCCTGCTGATTCCATCACAGGTATACGAATATATCCAAACTCATGAAGATGTCTCAATTAAATGTGTGCAATATTTTGTATATCAATTACATCTCAAAGCTAAAAGTTGAAAAAGAAAAAAAGGTACTGGAGGAAACCAAGTTTAATTTTTATTTTAATTAAATGTATGTATAGGGCGCCTGGGTGGCTCAGTTGGTTAAGCGACTGCCTTCGGCTCAGGTCATGATCCTGGAGTCCCGGGATCGAGTCCCGCATCCGGCTCCCTGCTCGGCGGGGAGTCTGCTTCTCCCTCTGACCCTCCTCCCTCTCATTCTCTCTCTCTCAAATAAATAAATAAAATCTTTAAAAAAAATGTATGTATAAACAATATATGTATGTAAAGTAATAAACATCACTGGTTAAACCTATCTTAGCTTAGCTGATTTTAAAAAATTCTATCCAAGTTGTTTCTAAATTTAATCTAATCTAGAGTTAAATCAAAAGTTCTTATTCTTGATTTTTCTCCTTTTAGTAACTTTAATAGATAGGCTATTTCAAAAAATAAGTTGTAAAACAAATTGCAAACTGTAGCTGTTAAAATTAAAAATAAAGAATTTAAGTGAAATTAGATATTTGCTAGGAGATCAGTTATGCCTCATTAAGTAAATCTAAATTGTATTTATCCATTTATCTACTATGAAGCAAGGAAATCTTATCTCTGCAAAATCTAATATTTCTATTTAATTGCATGTAGAAGAAAGAGAAGTGATGGTACTAGGAAAAAAAGGTATTTCCTTCTCTGGAAGTATTTCTTTGCTACTTTATCTATTATGATAGAATGAATTATTAAAGAGTCTTATAGTCTTTTTTTAAATGGAAAATATCTGATTTTTTTCTTGTGAAAATATCCCCAACCCTCCCATACAAATTAAAATTTTTCTCACAGAAGTACCTCATTAAATAAATATTTTAGGGGTGCCTGGGTGGCTCAGTCGTTAAGCATCTGCCTTCGGCTCAGGTCATGATCCCAGAGGCCTGGGATCAAGCCCCACATCGGTCTCCCTGCTTGGTAGGAAGCCTGCTTCTCCCTCGCCCACTCTCTCTGCTTGTGTTCCCTCTCTAGCTGTCTCTCTCTCTGTCAAATAAATAAATAAATAAATAAATAAATAAATAAATAAATCTTTGAAAAAAATTTAAAAAACTATTTTAAAATATGAATTGCATTAGAAGTAATTTTTTTAAATGTCCAAAAATTATTCCCCAATTTTTATCCACTTGCTTTGCTTTACCCAAAGTACAAATAATACCGGGATTTTTTTAAAGCATATGATTGCTTTATTTATATTATAACAAATATTTGTTACACACACACACACACATATATATTACTTTATTATTTGAGAAAATTACAAATGTGGTCTCATACTCAATGCATTTTTCTATAACTTATTTTTGTTAATTGGCATTATTTTTAATTGCCGTATTTCATTTGACTGTGACCATGCTCCTTGAAGACTCCTATTGATGGCAATTTGAGTTGCTTCATATGTTTATTTTAAAGAATAATACTGCAATAACCTTGTTTTGTAAATGTTCCCAGGTGAACATTTGATAGATTTTCCCCAGTATACATACAGTGATGACTGGGTATTTTGTGTTCTATTTTATAACTGTTGGGTCTTTTGAAAATAATGCAAATTGTTTTCCAAATAGTTGTGCCAATCTACATTTCTTCCAGCAGTGACTATGAGTTATAATGTCTCCACATCTTCAATAGCACTTGGTTTTGCAAGACTTAATTTCTGTGTCTGGTATCATTCTAATTTTTATAGTGTCTTTTTAGTTTTACTTAAGAAAAACTTATCTACTTTAAAAGTATACATTTTTATTTTAGTACAGTCTTAGAATTATAAAGTTGTAAAGATAATATAGAGTTCTTATATAACCCCCAAATAGTATCCTCTATTATTAATATATTATTATTGTGTACCTATCACAATTAATAAACAAATATTGATGCATTATTATTAACTATATTTCAAACTTTATTCAGATTTCCTTTATTTTCATCTAATGTCATTTTTCTCTCCCAAGATCCCATCTATGATGCAACATGTTTAATAGTAAAGCTTAAACTTAGTAAATTTAGTCTTTTTCCCTTTTTCCATTCTGGTCTCTTTGGAAAGAAAGTACTATGCAAAGCCCTCACCAAAGGAGGAAGTTATTCTCCATCTCTTTGAGGAGGAAATATTTAACATTTATTATTTGCAAGTTTCTGCATGGAAGATTCTTTTTTTCCTTGCACAGTTATATATTTTTAATTCATTTATATTAGCATGTATTTATAAAAATTTCTTTTATACATTGTATTATAATCCCATACTGCTGTATTTATTTTCTTGCTCAATTTATTTCAGCTGTGGTGATTGGGAGTTTTTTCAATACATTCCTGCCTTCCTTTGAAATACCTCATCATTTCATGTGGCGGGGGGGTGTGTATCTTACTATCATGTTAAATGTCTTCCTTAAAACTTTTTCTTGTTCTTCAGTGTTTGGGTTCCTTGGTTTTCCATGTAATTTTTAGAATCAACTTTTCAAGTGTCACAAACATTCAGATCAGGATTGCATTGAAATATGAAAATCAATTTGGGGAGAACTGGCATTTAAGTTATAATTGATGAATTTTCTGTAAATACATTTTTATTCAGGTTTTATAAGACATTTCTTATAATAAAATTGTATGATGTCTCAACAAATAGCATATTTACTTTTCGTGAGTTACATTCCTAAGAGGCTTATATTTTTGTGGAAATTACAATTTTTTTTCTGTTTTAAATTCTGCTTTATTGTTGTTATTGATGCATAACAAAGAACAACTGCAAAGGGAGACTGACTTCTGGCAAGACAGTGTGAGTTCTGCTAACCTGTCTCCAGTGAAACTGGAGAAAACTTACATTAAAAAAAAACAGACAAACAGGGGCACCTGGGTGGCGCAGTCGGTTAAACACCTGCGTTTGGCTCAGGTCATGATCCCAGGGTCCTGGGTTCAAGCCCCGTGTGGGGCTCCCTGCTGAGCAGGGTGTCTGCTTCTCCCTCTGCCTCTGCCTTCCCCACCCCCACTCATGCTCTCTCTCTCTCTCTCTCTCAAATAAATAAATAAAATCTTTAAAAACAAACAAAAAAATACTGACATTTAAAGCTTAAAGTAATCATCCCAAGGGAATATAGCAAATGAAGAAACATCTAGATAAATCTGAAAAAAAAAAATGTATGTGAATTTGATAAGAAATTTGAGAGTCTGTGGTATTTGAACCAAGACTGCTGCCTGGCTCCCACTCCTAGCACCAGACTACCACAGTCAAGAATACAGAGTTCCCTCTCCCCTCCAACTCCCAGTTGAAGGGCTTTCTTTCTAGAAGGGCAAGACATCAGATTTTCTCATCCTGCCCCACCTACCTATTGTTGAGGCTAAGTCTTGAGCAACTTTGGTTGAAGATGGAAGATCCCTATTCTACCTTGATCTAGAAAATAGAGGCTTGGCCTTGGGTACAGTGAGCTAAGAAGACCAGGACCTTATTGTACAGAAACAATAAAGCTTTGGCAGGTGGGGAAAAAAAAAGTGGTGGGGGGCCCTGATAACACTAACTCTAGCTCATAAAGCAGTGATTCCAAACCAGAAAAGGCAAGCTGAGGGATCTTCAAGATGCTATCCTACCCTTCACAGAGTGCTCAGTCCCTAGGGCTGGGTTTTCATTCTGTCACTCAGAGAGAAACTTGCCACTGTGCTTAATCACAGTTCTAGAGCACTGGGTCAGAGATTTTACCAGGGGAGACAAGTAGACCAATACACAGATGCTTCCTAATCTCTTCACAGAGACTGACTTCATTTGAAATAGATTCTGGATACTCTCAAAGTCGAAAGATACTCTGAAGAGCAGTGGAGGCTGTAATGAAAGAGAATTAGGAATAGACTTAATATACAAGCTAAACTGCAGGCAGTCTAGTTTGAGAAGAGAACTGAGAAATAATGTTGCTGGCAGGAGCCTTACTGGGATCAGCACAAAGACAAAACACTGCCTCAAAATATTCTTTCGGGATGCCCGGGTGGCTCAGTCGGTTAAGTATCTGCCTTCTGCTCAGGTCGTGCATGATCCCAGGGTCCTGGGATCGAGCCCGGAATCGGGCTCCCTGATCAGTGGGGAGCCTGCTTCTCCCTCTGCCTGCCGCTCCCCCTGCTTGTATTCTTCTTTTTTTTTTTTTAAAGTGGTTCTTTTTTTTTTTTTTAAGATTTTTTATTTATTTATCTGAGAGAGAGAATGGGAGACAGAGAGCATGAGAGGGGGGAGGGTCAGAGGGAGAAGCAGACTCCCCGCCGAGCAGGGAGCCCGACGCGGGACTCGATCCGGGGACTCCAGGATCATGACCTGAGCCGAAGGCAGCCGCTTAACCGACTGAGCCACCCAGGTGCCCCGCCCCTGCTTGTATTCTTGTGCTCTCTTTCTTTCTCGGACAAATAAAAATCTTTAAAAAAATATTCTTTCATAAAAGCCACAATTTGGGTTGGCTTGTAGAGGAATTTATGCCCCTAGGATATTGTTTAAAACAATTGTGCAATTAACAGGCAATTAGTGGAGTTTAACAGTTTGGTGTGTTCATGGAAACAGAGAAAAGAGATCCCTAGGAATAGCAGGGAATTTCCTCAACCTGATGTAGTCATCTACGAAAAACCCATAGCTAACTTCATACTAAAGAGTGAGAGCCTAGATGCCTTCCTCAAGATAGGAGACACAAAAGGGATATCAACTCTCACCGACTCTATTCAAGGTTGTACTAGATGTTCTAGTGAGGGCAGTTTGGCAACAGATAGAAATTAAAGCCATTCATATTGGAAAGACAGAAGTAATTGTATCTAAATACACGGTTACATAATCTTATATATAGAACATTGTAACTATTGTACTAAAAAATCTATTACAATAAACAAGTTCAGCAATTTTGCAGTATAATAGATCAATATACAAAAATCAATTGCATTCTATATATTTGCAACTCAATTTGCAATAACATCAAAAAGAATAAGATACTGCAGAATATATTTAACAAAAGAACAAAAACTTATTCTTTGAAAACTATAAAACCTTGTTGAAATAAATTAAAGAAAATCTAAGTAATTGGGAACACATTCCATTTTCATTGATTGGAAGACTTAACATTGTTAACATGATAATATTCCTTAACCTGATCTAGGGATTCAACACAGTCCCTCTCAGAATCCCAGCTGCCATTTCTTGCAGAAATTGAAAAGCTGATTTCAAAATTCGTATGGAATTGTAAAGGATCCAGAATAGCCAAAACAATCTTGAAAAAGAATAAAGTAGGAGGATTCACACTTCCTGATTTAAAAACTTACTACAAAACAATAATCATCAAGACAGTTTGGTATTTGCACAAGGGTATACATATAAATCGATGGAATGGAAGCAAAAGTACAGAAATAAACCTAAACATCAATTGTTAAATGATATTTGACAAGGGTGGCAAGACCACTCAATGGTGAAAGAATACTATCTTCAACAAATAGTTTGGGGACAACTAGATATCCAAAGCCAAAAGAAAGAAGTCAAATCCTCAACTCTAACATCATCACACTGCATTCTGCCTTGTACTTATGGGTTTGGTTTTTTGGGGGGAGGAGAGTGGAGTTTATGGCTACTTTCATGACTAACTCACAGACTTTCTTAAATTTATCAAATATATATTAAAAATATATATTCTGCAATTACTGAGTTTAGGAATTCATATTTTATTAAATCCATCTTGTCAATTGTACTCTTTGATTCTACGTGGCATTTGTGGATGTCTTTGTGCATACGCTAACATGTATGCCCCAGGGGTTAATTATGTGTGAAAGTTATTTTCAAATCTCTCATTATATTTACTCATTTCTTAATTTCTTCATGTATTTCTATCAATTTTCAATTTATATATCTTTTTTTTTTTTAATTTTTTTTTTATTCTTATGTTAATCCCCATATATTACATCATTAGTTTTAGATGAAGTGTTCCATGATTCATTGTTTGTGCATAACACCCAGTGCTCCATGCAGAATGTGCCCTCCTCAATACCCACCACCAGGCTAACCCGTCCTCCCACCCCCCTCCCCTCTAGAACCCTGTTTGTTTTTCAGAGTCCATCGTCTCTCATGGTTCGTCTACCCCTCCGATTTCCCCCGCTTCATTCTTCCCCTCCCGCTACCTTCTTCTTCTTCTTTTTTTTTTTTTTTCTTAACATATATTGCGTTATTTGTTTCAGAGGTACAGATCTGAGATTCAACAGTCTTGCAAAATTCACAGCGCTTACCAGAGCACATACCCTCCCCAGTGTCTATCACCCAGTCACCCCATCCTTCCCACCCCACCCCCCACTCCAGCAACCCTCAGTTTGTTTCCTGAGATTAAGAATTCCTCATATATATCTTGAATATCTGTTATGAGGTGCATAAAAGATAAATTATTTTCATTTATTTGTATTTACATGATATATTTTGTTTGTACTTTTAATAACACAGATCTTTTTATTTATATTTAGTCACTTTTTAAAAAATATCATGCAAATGGACTTTTTTAAATCTATTCTGTCAATGTAAATTTAGTAAATTTAGAATACTATATATTTTCTTTTATTTTATATAGTATTGCATTTGAAATTTTTCTAAACTCAAATTTTGAACTTCCTGTTTGTCCTATGCTTCTTATATTGCTTTTCTCAGGTTTTCTCTTCAATTGAGCTCTTTTTCTCATTTTATTTTTTATATTCATTGCCTTGAAACATATATATTCTGTTTATATTCTGTAGCTGCAACGCATACTTAAACTGGATCAGTCAGGGTTCAATGACTGAAACTGAGACCATCCGAAGTGTATTAAGGAGTGAAAGACATTTAATATGAAAACTCAGTGCTTATAAAATTATTGAGACATTGGAGAAATATTCTCCAGTGGCTGTCACTGGAACTCTTGTAAAAATAACTCATGCCATTGCGTAGTGGTTCTCCCAGGATCAGGAAAACATCACACTAAAGTCACCAGCACCACTCCTGCAATTATCCCTGGACATTCATGAATATGGAATAGTGGATCCAGCCACTAGCTAGCAGAGACAGAAAAAAGCAATAAGAAATTGGCATTTCTGTATTTCCAAACTTTAGTTGCTGTATCTTAATGATAAAACCCAATGTATGTCAAGGACTCAAGCTGCAAAGAATCCAAGATATAGTTTCTAGATTTTCATCCTCTATGTGATGGAAAGAAGTGGACTGGAAAGAAGACAAAGTGCAAATCAATCATATCCTCTATAGCCAATTTAACTACTTATTATCCAATTCATCTTGCAGCTCCGTCTTTTAAAAAAATACAGCAACAACATTATCCTGTATAATATAATTTAAATATTGTTATTGCAAAATAAAACATCTTTGCTCTGTCTCCAAAAAAATAAGCTGCAGCCTCATCAGTCACTCTACTTGTCTTGTTTCAATAGTCACATTTACATTTAACATTCATTCTAAATGTGAAATATTGATAGATTCTTTGACTCATGGGGACTTGGTGATACCATTTTCTACCTGGACCCAATTACATACCAAAAATTGATTCTCAATTTTTCTCCTTGCCAAAGAAGTCTGAGCTTTATTTGAACATTTCTTGTTTTTTTCAATGAGATTATCCTCAGGGCCAATGTTGTCATTTGTCCAGCAATGTAATATTACCTAGATATTCCTTCCAGAAAAGGGTTGCACAAGATATTGGGGCTAGAAATAAGTCTAACTTCTTTCTTTTTTTTTTTTTTTTTTTTTTTTTAAAGATTTTTTTTATTTGTTTGAGAGAGAGAATGAGAGAGAGCAAGCACATGAGAGGGGGGAGGGTCAGAGGGAGAAGCAGACTCCCTGCCGAGCAGGGAGCCCGATGCGGGACTCGATCCCGGGACTCCAGGATCATGACCTGAGCCGAAGGCAGTCGCTTAACCAACTGAGCCACCCAGGCGCCCCAGTCTAACTTCTTTCTATCATTTAAGGTTAACCACCAGTGATATTTGCATATTAGTGCAAATTGCTTAATATATCAAGAAGTCATTTCTTTGATTTAGACTCTTTCTCGTTTTATGCTTTGCTGCATTTTGCACTGAAATGAACTTGTTTTAGACACTGGGTAAAAGAGTGAAATCAACACTTTCACTTAATACTGATCTCTACTGTGATAATTTTGGCCACTTGCTACTTCAGTATTCTTGAGTCTAGTGGCCATGTGACTCACTCTGGCCATTGAGACACACATACTTTCTAGTGGGAGGTTTTTAGAATGTGTTTCTTTCTTTCCCCTGGCCCCTCCTAAACAAGGCATACATAGATGGTACAGTCCTTTTCCTCTGTCTTTCTGTCTTGAAAATGAGTGTGTTTTTTGTTTGGAGCAGAAAGCAATCATCTTGTGAACAAAAGTAACAAGCATGGGGAATAAAGCCATCACACTTTGTATGAGGGAGAATACAGTGAGAGACAAAGACTGGCATCTTTGATCAGCTGAATTGATGTAAGCTACATTTACTTCTAAACTTGGTGTTATGTGAGGAAAAAAAATACTTATTTTTTTTTAAGCTACATCAAGCTGGATTTTCTGTTACTTGAGTCACAACACATTCTTCGCTGAACCAAAGCCTAAATAAATTGGCTTAGTAGATCTGCATATGTAAATGTTTATTTATATCTTTTAAGAATTTTTAAATAAAAGCCAAGCATGAATTTGCATTTTAGAATCAGTACCCACATTCTCTCAATAAACTATGAATATGTACATGTTCAATATTCCTACCTTTTATAATGGATGGCTAGATACTGAAGTGAGATGCTTCTAATGTAAGTTTCAAGAACTCCTCTGGTTTATTTTTGTTATTGATTGAAGTTGCATTAATACTTTTTCCATAAGTTATACATTTATTATATATTTTCTTAATTTTTCTTGCTGAATTTAGTAAAATGTGTAATTTACGTAAGACAAAAAAAATTTTTTAGAGTAAGAAAACTGTCTTTTTCATAAGTTTAAAAGCCATACATATATATATGTATATATATATATATATGTAAAAATATCTTTTTTTGCTACATAAATAAAGATGCATTGTGGGGAAATTTTTGTATAAGACATTGACAGGATCATTACAATGAGATGAAACATTTGGGGACTTTTATGGGTTGAATGCATGAAGTCCTGATGCCTAGTACCTCAGAATGTGACCTTATTTGGAGAGAGGGTAATTGTAAATACAATTAGTTCAGATGTCATACTGGAATAGTGTGAGCCTTTTTATTTTAAGATTGTATTTATTTATTTGAGAGAGAAAGAAAGAGCACAAGGGACAGAGGGGAGGGACAGAGGGAGAGGGAGAAGCAGACTCCCCACTGAGCAAGGAGCCCAATGTGGGCTCATCCCAGGACCCTGGGATCATGACCTGAGCAGACACTTAACTGACAACCATCCAGGCGCCCCAAGGGTGAGCCTTTAATCCAATATTATCAGTGTCTTTATAAAAAGAGAAGAGGAACAGAGAGGAAAATACATGTGATGACAAGGAGATACACAAAGGGAAGATAGCCATATGAAGATGAAGGCAGAATTATGTTGCCATAAACCAAGAAACACTTGGGGCTACTGGAAGATAGATGAGGCAAAAAAGGATCCTCCTCTAGAAGCATAAGAAGGAACATCCCCCTGCCAACAGCTTGATTTTTGACTTCCAGCCTCCAAAATTATGAGAGAATAAATATTTGTTTTTTTAAGGCATCTATTTTGTAGTATTTTGTTACAGCAGCCTTGGAAAACTCAGGACCTTAGAAGGGACAGAGTACATTTTGCCTGTGGGAGGGATGCCAGTGATTGGGAACCAGGAGGATGAGAGTAATAAGTAGTCACTAAGATGTCCCAGTGATCCTCACCTCATAAGAGTGTATAGGTCTCACCATTTGAATGTGAGCTGGATTTAGTGACTTGCTTCTTCTTCTTCTTCTTCTTTTTTTAATGTATTTATTTGAGAGAGAGAGAGAGAGCATGCAAGCTTGAGTGGGGGAGGGGCAGAGGAAGAGAATCTCAAGCTGACTTCCTGCTGAGTATAGATCCCGATGTGGGGCTCCATCGCAAAACACTGAGATCATGACCTGAGCCGAAATCAAGAGTCTGATGTTTCACCGACTGAGCCACCCAGATGCCCCCAGTGACTTGCTACTAACAAATGTACTATATAAATGATAGGGTGTTAATTCTGAGGTTAGATCATAAAAGACTGCAGCTTCAACCTTGGACTTCTCTTTCTCTCTCTCTCTGTCTCTCTCTTGTTCTCTCAGATCTTTTACCATAGGAGAATCCAGCTGACATTTTGTGAGATGGTCCAGTGGAGAGACTAAAGCCAGCCAAAAACCATGTGAGAGGATTTGAAAGTGATTCCACTTGAGTTGAGCTTTCATATGAGTCCACGGTCCTGAAGAGTAGCTTGCAACTTTTGAGAAGTCTTCAGCTAGAGGCACACAGCTAATCAATACCCAGATTCTTGACTCATACAACTAGGTGTTAACAAATGATTGTTGTTTTAAATCACAAAATTTGGGCTAATTCATTAGACAGCAATAGATAACTAACACAATTAGTAACTAGAAACTGAACTAAAAGATGATTTCTGTTATATACCCAAAGCAGGACTGTTATATTTGGCCCCTCTTCACCCCATTGGTGAGAAAGAGATCACTACCTTAAGGTTATAAGCATGAATGAACACCATAGTCAACACTAGAGAAATGAGAACAATGACAGTTTTATAACTGCACATAGCCTGGAAGAGGCTCATCCCGGAGGCTACATCTAGCAGACCACAAGAGGAAACTCACAGGTCTGGCTCAGGAGGGTCGAAAGGAAAAAGAAAGGCTCCCTACAGGCAAGAAGCTTGCTGAAAGAGCACTCCAGGTAGGATGGTAACCTCAAGATGAGTGCAGACCCTCACAGGTACAAGGTGGAGCATACACTCCTGCCAGGTGCCAAACTGATGTTCTATATCCCAGTTAGGAAAACAGTCCAGGGAAACTGAACCAGGAGCTTTCCTTCATCATGAGCCCATCATCACTACCCACAGTAGATGGATGCCTCCCAAGGATCTTTAACCCTCTACTCCGGGACACACCAGTTATCTGAATGGGGGTGGGTGAGAGGCTTATTGCTGTCAAGATGCTGCCTTTGAATGGCTGCTCACCAGAGGCATAGTGATGTTTCCAGCCTATGTGGATGGAACACCATTGTTTGCACGGAGATGCCACAGATTTCAACTGCCCAATCCAGCCCTCCCCATGCTCACATCCAGGCCTCTGTCGGGGGTGCAGGACAACAGCTCTCATTGCATAAGGGATCAAGAGAAAAGCCCTGGCAGGGAAGTTGAGCTGCTGATAAGTCATCCTGCAGTGATGGCAGAAAGAGAGACTGCAGGTCAGCTGATTCTCCACACCTCCATTGTCCCTCCTGACTTCCACCTGACTTCATACACAAAACACAAATTCAAATTTCAAGACATCAAGGGCAGATCATTAAAACCCAAGCCTGGGGCTCTGTGAAACTGCCCTGGCAGCACAACCATGAAGTTGGCCCTGGCCAAATGTCAATAACCAAGGGTCCAATTCACAGTATTACATAGTACAGGAGGAGGACAAGGAGCCCTCTGGTCATCAAGCAGGCAAGGTGATGGCTCTAGGAAAATCCATAAGAAAAAGGGAGGGACAGCTAGACAGTAGGCAAAAGAATAATGCCTTTATGTATTTGGCCTTAGGGATGCTAGACTTTACCTATTAAAATGAGCAAGTCATCAAAGGCCACTTGCAGTGGCAGGAAAGAGACCCTTTATGTGAAAATCTAAATTGTTTATCGTGGGTCACACCCAGGTTGATAGAGCTCACTGCAACTGTACATATGTCAGAAAGACTTTTTGAATGATATAAGAATAGGATTGATAAGGATGTATAAACACTATCTCGCAGTAAGTTTTAGTGATTTAATCCTTCTTATATTTCCAAAGAGCACTGGAGTTGTAGGCTGCCAAAATGCTTCAGGATGTCTTAGAGGTGCATATTACTGATGACAGATAGTAACATAATCCCCACATCCAACTGAAATATTTTTCAGATTTCTGTTTTAGTAGCACCCTATATTCCAAATGTCACCACACCATGCCTCCATGACAAAAATACCAGCAAAGCATTGCCATGGAACATGATAAAAAAAAATCAGTTTATACTATTATATTCACCTCAATTCAAAGATGCCCGTTTTCAGAGATCTTAAATTCCAGTAAGTTCTTGGTCTTTTGTGACCCAAAGGAAACAGCTATGGTCACTAAATTGTTTTACATTAAGTCCAGGTACTTCTGTTATCTTAGCATTGCTACTTTGGGGAGCTCATCTATTTGGCATAAAGTATAGAGAGTTATTATTTATTTAATTGCTTACTTACACATTTCAAAAATAGTTATTTGGTGTCTACTCCACTTTAGGCATGGAGATACAACCAGTGAACAAAACAAAAATCCTGCTCTAATCAGTAATACAGTCATGTAGGGGTAAACAGCACATTTAAATAAGTAAATAAGTAAATGCTACGTTAGATGATAAAAATGCTTTGAAAAGAAATAAAGCAAAATTAGTGGGGGCTGAACAGGTCAAGGATTATTACTATTACTTTCTGTGTTCAGTGTATGCCTCTCCAATTGGGTGGCACATGAGCAAAGATCAGAAAGTAGCTGGAGATCCCTGCAGGTGGTGGGGGATGAACTTTCCAACAAGGAAAACCACAAGAGGGAATGTCTTGTGGGAGGAACATGCCTTACTGTGTGAAAAGCAGCAAACAGCCAGTGTGGGAGAAACAGCGTAAGGAGGAAAGTGGAGAGAGTAGAAGATGAAATTGGAGAAGGTCAGATTATGGAGGGCTCTGTCTGCTTTGGTAGAGTTCAACTTTGACAGGAGTGCTGTAGGAAGGCAGGCACTGGGGAGTTGTGAGACGGAAAGAACAACACTCCTGCTTTGACTCCTGCTTTCAAAAGGATGATTCCAGTGACCATGTTTATGATAGACCATAGCATGGTAAATGCAAAAACAAAAACAATAAGAAAGCATATCTTTGCTTGCTGAAGGAATGCAGTTGCCTCTAAACTGTAAGTGTGAATTAGGATACCGGTAGTAGAGGTGTTGAGAATTGGTCAGACGCTGGATATATATTAAGGAAATTGCAAACAAACTTGATAAAGATAGAGGTCAGGTGTGAATGGAAGGGAGGAGTCGGGGGTAATTAAAAGATGTCTGGTTTGAAATGCCAAAGATCCAGTCGTCATTTAAAGAGCAAGTTTGAGGGCGCCTGGGTGGCTCAGTCATTAAGCATCTGCCTTCGGCTCAGATCATGATCTCGGGGTCCTGGGATCGAACCCCGCATCGGGCTCCCTGCCCGGCGGGAAGCCTGCTTCTCCCTCTCCCCCTCCCCTGCTTGTGTTCCCTCTCTCACTGTCTCTCTCTCTGTCAAATAAATAAATAAAATCTTAAAAAAAAAAAAAAAACGTAAAGAGCAAGTTTGAGGCAGGTAGGCACAATCAAGAGTTCAGTTTTCAGTATGTTAAGTTAGAAATACCTCTGTTTTACAGAAAGAGATCCAGTAGGCAGCTGAATATGAATTAGCTAGGTTTACAGGAGAAGTCTGGAATGTAGGTAAACATTTTAGAGCCATCAGCCTAGAAATGAGACTGGAAGAAAACACTTAGAGACTTTCTATAAATAGAAAAGAGAAGCTACCTGAGGATTTGACTGAAGACCACTGCAACATACAGAGGAGGAATCACCAGAAAAAACTGAAAAGAAGTAGCTATTTGTAGGAAGAAAGGGACATAAGCAGGAACACATTGTACTAGAAATAAGCAAACAAAAACAGTGTTCCAAGAAACACAGAAGACTTTATTAACATGTTCTATTCCAGGTTATAATGAAGAAAGAGAACTAACCACCGAATAGGGTATCAAAATGGTACATAAGTGTTGTTTTCGTACTGTATTGGAAAGACAAGCATGAATGAAGTGGTTTAAATGGGAAAGGAGATTTGGAGATTTTGACCCTAAGCTTTTTGACAGGTTTTACTTTAACAGTGAGAAAACAAATGGGTCAGTAGCTAAAAGGAAATTTTGAGATGTTGTAGATTAAATGATGGACGCTTAAATCCCCAGAGCATAGGATTATGTTACTTTACAGGGCAAAGGAACTTTGCAGATGTGGTTAAATTAAGGAAGTTGAGATGGGGAGATTATCCAAGAATATCCAGACGGGCCTAATGTAGTCAATCACAATGGTCCTTAGAAGAGGAAGACAGGAGGGTCAGATAAGGAATGAAGAAAACTCTATACACTGGAAAATGAAAGAAAATGGATTCCCTTAGACCCTCCAGAAGGAACACATCCCTGCAGATATCTTGAATTTAAGCCAGTGAAACAGATTTCAGGTTTCTGATGTTCAAAACTATAGATAATAAGTAGATCATATATTTGTATTGTTTTAAGCCACTAAACTTGTGGTATTTTGTTACAGCTGCAGTAACAAACTAATGCAGGGTTCAAAGAAATTTTATATAAACCTTTTAGATTATAAAATAAACCACATATTTAGTAACATATATACCACTTTATAGAAAATATTTTAAAACAAATACCTGTGTAATTTCAAACCACATGGTTTAAAGATATGGAAAATTTCTAGTAACTTAAAACTCCTCATAAGCTACTTGCCCATCAAAATACCATTATTCTTAGAGGCAACCACTACTTTGAAGTTTCCAATAACTGCTTCACTATATTCCTTTCAGATTTATAATCTAAAAAGATGTTACAATATAGTTGAGATTGCTTTTTCAACATTACATAAATGGAGGCATCAGGATATATATTTTGTTTTTGACATTGTACTTAACAATTTTTTAAAAATAGTTAGATTCTTGAATGAAGAAAATCATAATATTCATTAATATATGAGATCCCACTGTCTAAATATGCCTTAATTACATGCTGACAAACATTTACCTATTTCCTGGTTATCACAATTACAATGTTGTTATACAGTTCTACAGGTTAAATACTAAGAAACATAATCTATGAGCCATAGGCTACATGGCTGTTCACTTTTATTGAAAATTACAAAACATAGATGCTTTTGAATTGCTACCAGCAGGGTATTAAAGTCCTATTTTCTTGGTATTCTCACCATCACTTGATATTACCTAACATACTAGTTTTTGTCTATCTTTCTGTCAAAAAAGTTTGCCTGTTTTGGGAGTATGTAGTCTTCATGACTTTTTGCATTCCCATGATTACTAATGAAGTGAGAACTAATATTTACATATTTTTGACCACTTAGATTCTTTCTGTTGCCATTAATTTTTTAAAAATTTTATTCACATGATGGAGTGCTTTCTAGATACAAACAGGGCATTTTCCCCTCTCTTTAAAAAATATTTTTTTTAATGATTAGAAATCCAGAACTTTCAAAACAGGACTAGTGTAAAAGAAAAGTGATAACGAAGTTAATATATTCAAGGTATATTAGGACATGGCACCAGGACCTATGAATTCCTGATCTGAAGGGGCAAAGTGAGTAATATCATCTGGTGACATGGGGTTGAAATCTGGGGGGCTTCAGATGGGAGAGATAGACTATGGTTATGAAAGTTGTAATGAGGAGCAAAGAATACACATATTCCTCTCCATACCCAGTGATCTGCAGAGAATTTGAAAGGAGCCACCACAGCCTAACTTCAGGTGCAGAAGCAACATCATAGAGAAGAGTCAGGTTTCACTTAGGGCAAGAATGTGGAAGGAATCATAATAGGAATGTACTAACGAGGAGATGTGAGTTCCTGAAAGTTCAGAGGAAATTTTTCCATATTTGGAGAGAGACAGAATATTGGTTTGTGCTAGTGCTATGTCAGGATGGCATCTGTAAGGGCACGAGAAGCTGAGATTTTAAAGAAAGCCTGGGATTTGGGGCTTTTTTTAGTTATTGATGTAAATAGGCAAAAAGGCCTGGTGAGCTGAGTCCAAGTCTCTTGAGATTATTTTGCTGAGATTTTAGTATTAAGGTGAGTTGATAGGGAAGAGGAAGACTTCCAGGAGCAAGGAGAATGCTGTGAATCCCCCCTTTCCTGGTAATAGCAACCTGAGAGCCAACAGATGGTGTTACGAGGACAACACAAGAGCTTAGCCCCCTTTCTTCATTCCTATTCGTGAATAAGGAAGTTACAAAGCTGGATCTTAAGTGAAACACATTTATACAAAAGAATTATTGATAAGAAAAAATGTTACAAAGAGAGATTCTCCATAAATGATTAAAGTGGAGAAGATATTGAAAACGCCTTAGATAAAATTTTGTTTACTAGATAGATATGATCTGGGAACCAACCCAGGAAACAGTGCCTCAGGTTTAGATCATTTTGGAGGTGCAGCCAGTCCAAATATTTTTCGACCAATCACCCCATGTCATTGTAAATCAAGTTAGTCTGGAGGATTGTTCTCTACTGTTGACTTTTTGGCAAGTGGAATAATGCACTGCAGGAATGAATCAGGTAATGCGTATTTTCTCAGGATTAATAAAGCATGTAGTAGTATGTCTTGTTTTGTGTCACTGTGTATTTGGGGTATAATATGGAAAAAAAAGAAAATCATACTAATACTATCTGTAATCAATTTTAAGGTTTTCTTGTATCTAAACAGAAATACTGATGGAAATCTTTAAACACACACAAACACACACACACACACAGAGTAATAGACTAACAACTTGATTTGGGTGGAATCTAAAAAATCTGATGAAGACACCACCAGGAATATCTCTTCAGCACTTCTTGACTTTCAGGTAAGGAATAAAATCCCACTATTATATAGATGCTCCACGTCATTTAAAGCAAAGGCAAAAAGGCAGGGTGAATCAGGTGATTCTCTACCCAGTTAGAAAATGCAGACAGCAGAGGCACAATGATTGTGGTCCTAGAGAACAAAATGGGGCAAATAATAAATTCCAGACCTTAACTGCTTAAGTTAATTTGGGCTTGCACTTTTCTGATGTTTTCTTTCTTTTTGCTCTCTTTTGTTTGTCTCATCTTCCTGTCTTTCTTGATCTCAACAACACTTAACACACACACATACACATAAAGACACATGCAACTCATCACACTTTTTGTTACCATTCTCAACACAGATGCTTTATACATTTGGGTGCTAAACTAGGTTAAGCCATAGAAATCTGTATGACCAAGGATACTTAATGAATTAAGCCTGTAAGATAACAAGCACAAGTATTCTGGTTTTCCAAACTTCCCAGAAAGAAATTTGCTTTTATTTCTCTTTTTTAAATTTGTATAAAGATCCGGCAATTTTCTTTTAGGTTGTACTCTGTCAGTGAGCTATGAATCTTTCATTAGAATCCATTTTATGGGGCGCCTGGGTGGCTCAGTTGGTTAGGTGACTGCCTTCAGCTCAGGTCATGATCCTGGAGTCCCGGGATCGAGTCCCGCGTCGGGCTCCCTGCTCGGTGGGGAGTCTGCCTCTCTCTCTGACCCTCCCCCCTCTCATGCTCTCTATCTCATTCTCTCTCTCAAATAAATAAATAAAATCTTAAAAAAAAAAAAAAAAAAAGAATCCATTTTATGTCAAACCAATGGTAAATGTGGAAGACAGCTAACAGAGAAAAAATGATCAAAATACCTAAAATCATAGGATTTAATTTGGTTAATTTTTTTAATCAAATAGGGTATTAGTGATAAGCCTTTATGAACATAGAAATTAAGACTGTAAAACCACTCTCTTAAAATCCAGATTATGATCAAGTGTAAATGCAAGGGGTGTTAAATTTTACCTTTCATATAAAAATATATGAATATCATATATTCTGTATGGTTTAAGAAACCAGAAGCAACAGCATTACCTAGAAGCTAACAAAATGTGTTCCAAGGAAACAAAAGCATAAGCATCACCTAGGAATTTGCCAGACATCCAGCCTTGGGTTCTAACCCAGCCCTACTGAAATGAGATCTGCATTTTAATAAGATCCCCAGGTGATTTGTTTTCACATTAAAGTTTGAGAAGAGCTGTCATAGAAGATGCAGAAGAACACCTGAGTTGCATTGCAGAGAAACAAGTGGAGTATTTGAATGATGTTTTCTAAGTAAATTTACAGTTTCTTGCATTTTTAATGAAAATGAACAGTTGCTTTTTTTCTGTCAAGATCATATCCCCGAGAAACCATGATACTACTGACCTCATAGTACAAAATAATTTACAAAAGTGTCTAAGGAAAATATGACTCAATTTGTTCTTATAACCATTCAGCCATATGCATGTTAACCAAACTGCCTTTCTCCTTATGAACAGAAAATGACAATCAGGATAAATTGTCACTTCCTTAGAATGAAGAGTAAACAAAGTTTCTTGAAAGTCTGATATTTGGAGGAAAACCATATTTTCTAGGTCCTAAAATCTTTCTTGTAGTAATAACTCACCACACTGTATTCATTGTCTTTTACCACACTGTATTCAAATGGCCAAAAAGATTTAATTTAATTCCCTAAAAACTTAGTGTACAACCTGAGAGGAGTCAAGATCCAGATAAACTATAGAGTTGCTATAGATTTGAAGGTTTGAAAATAATGATGTTTGTGGTCATATATATATATGTGTGTGTGTGTGTGTGTGTGTGTGTGTATATATGTATATATATATATATATACACTACTTAAGAGAGTACTATTTATTTCTTTTATATTATTTATTTCATTTATATTATGACCTATTAGGTAAGAGTACTGAATTTCACTCATTTGAGGAATACAGTTTCAATTTTTCATTACCAGTTATATTAAATATGGAATATAAATATAAATATAGCTATAACAGGCTATCTTTATGATTTTAATGGTCTTTATCTAATTATCCATTTGCATCATATCTTCATTTATAATCACAACTCTGTAATTTATGAGAGTTTCTGATATGCCAATATAACTACCTAACAATTTTATCATGACTGCCTAAACATTTTATGATGCCTTAATTCAATATCCCTGCTGTACCCAGTAGTTGTCACTTAGATAAAGATGACATGCTGCTTTATATCTCTGATGAAATTTCAGACTAATAGAGCTTTGCCACATAGAGAAAAATAAAAGTAGTCATTTTTAAATTTAGGTGGCAGTATAAACCTAGATTGAGGTTGGTAAGATCACAGCAAAGAAGGCTATTTGTCACAATGATCAGTAAAGTTTGGAGAAAAAGCTGTTTGTGCTGTTAAAAACAAAAATAAAAACAAATAAAAATATCTAGCTGCATTTGCAAAGAATTTATTGATATCTTTATCTGGGATCTTCCCTGGAAACTTTGCTTCACATTCCCTTAAGTGTCTACATTATCAGTTACTCCAGTATTCTTAATTTTATACTCTTGAATTTATATCTGATAATTAGTAAGACTTAGAAAACTGACATTTATATTCAAAATTTTAAAAAATAATTATTTGAAGATATTTTTCAGGTAAGGGAAATACTTACAGTTGGAGTTTTAAAATATATCTTTGATGATGTGCCCTAAAGTTCAATTAGAATTACTGAAATGACTTAGAAACAATAAAATGTTGAACTACAGTTACGCAATAGAGGTATTTCTTTTCTAAAATTTAAGTTAAATAAATTTATTACAAGCATTGGGCGCCTGGGTGGCTCAGTTGGTTAAGCGACTGCCTTCGGCTCAGGTCATGATCCTGGAGTCCCGGGATCGAGTCCCGCATCGGGCTCCCTGCTCGGCGGGGAGTCTGCTTCTCCCTCTGACCCTACCCCCTCTCATGTGC
Organism: Neomonachus schauinslandi; assembly: GCF_002201575.2. Lineage (NCBI taxonomy): Eukaryota > Metazoa > Chordata > Mammalia > Carnivora > Phocidae > Neomonachus > Neomonachus schauinslandi. The sequence continues at coordinate 10,604,254 of NC_058404.1, forward strand.
TTGCTCTCTCTCACTCTCTCTCTCTCAAATAAATAAATAAAATCTTTAAAAAAAAAAAAAAAATTTATTACAAGCATTTACTTATTCATATTCAAGCTTACAATCTTGTAAAATGGAAAACGTAGATTTAAAAAAATCCAATAGAATTCTGACTGATGAACTAAGCTTCAGTTTACAAACTAAGATCTTAATTTCAATGAGCTGGTTTAGTAAGTTAAAATGGAGTTAAAAGTTAATTATTCTAAAAACATTGTTAGATGGCAGTTGTTAAAAATCACATTCTCTCAGTAGGAATTTTTTTTAAAGGTTGTTTATATTTTGGAAGAAATGGCCAGTTACTAAATATGTGCTTATATATTGGAGAGGGAAAACTTACACGTAGAAGAAAGTTATTACGGGTTAAATAATTTATCCTTATAAACTTATGTGAACTAATTTATCTATTTTTTTGGTTTATTTATTTATTTCTATAACCTAAGTGAACACTTAACTGTTCTGAAACTCTTGTCTGAATAAGGAATGATCACAGACACCTATATAATAGCAGTGTGATTTTACTTCACACCCAGCATGTTCCTACATAGCCTGGAAGCAAGGGTTTTGACAGAGTAAATGGAGTAGTATCTTTCTGAGAAAGAGGAAAATCGATGAATCTGTATTCAGCAGAAGCACCCTGCTGGTCTCAGCTGTCCAATGCTGAGCTATCAGTTTCCTCATTGATACACAGTGGCTATTCCATTTACTCTTTTAAAAAGTGCTCCCTCTAGAAAACAGTAAAAGAAAGAAAGCAAGTATCAATAAAGTAGGAAATCCCCTGTACAAGCTCTCAAACAGAGGGAAAAAAAATAGATCAAGCTTTCCTGGGGTTCAGTGTTTGTGTAGAATGAGCTCAGTACCATAACTCTGTTTGTTAGATCTATGAAATTTTCCTGAGTACAACTTTAAGTGTATTATTTTCTTTATTTCTGGCACTTACAGTTAACACAAAATCTGAGGGTAGCCTTCTACAATTTCATCTTTTTTTTCTTCCTACACAGATAGGTGTAATACATAATATAACCAAGGCTGTATAATATTAAAATAATTTCTACTTCAGTTTTAATACAGGAAACGATATCACGTAGAAAATCTTTGGGGATATTTCTAGAGGGAAATAAGAACGTGCATATCAATTTTGACTCAGGTTTGCCACAATACCCCTACTCACAGAATAAATATTTACGTAGCAACTATTAGAAGATAACACATAAAGAAGGTATCTCTAACTACTTCTATATCTCCACTTGCAATCCCGGGCCATTCTATCGTCTCATTATTCTGTTGGGACTATGCACGTTATACTTGCTCATCCCAGCTTTATTTGTAATGCCTCTTATCTCTTGCCAAGCATAGCTCTGATTTCTGCGCACCTTCCTATTTGGGCAAGACATTAAAGGTTCTTATCATTTCCATTTCAAAGTGATCTTAGGAAAGTACAAGAACTCAGAGTTCAGCTCTTAACAGGATGATACCCTTTGAAATAACCATTCCAATATTGTCCTTGAAATAACATCTGTAGCTCGCCATCAATGTTTTCTTTTCCCAGTTCTGCTGTGGCTTTTACACCTGCTAAATCATATAAAAAATAACTAAGAGTTTTTTTGTTTTTTTGTTTTCCCCTCTAGAATATGTCTGTTAAGCTAATTGGAGAATTGTCTTAATGTTGCCTGCAAGCATACATAAATGTTATATAAACATACCATCATTATTTGCTAAAATAACTGAAAGTAAACAAGGTAGGCAAAGTAGCTTTGCAGTCACACATTGGCTTCATTTGATGTTTTATAATCACACACACAAAAATTTCACATTCTGCATTACTTTAATCTTTAATACCAAATCTACAAATGTGAATTCATGGAGACACTCCACTAGAATATGTTTTGGTAAATAATTATTGTTTTCAATGCCAAATAGCAATATGTGCCAAAAGACCACTGTATTTTACCTGTTAGAAATTACAGTTTGGTTAATACACAATGTGCATGAAAAAAAGCATTAATTTTTAGCAATTAATGCTTATTGCTTGATGAAACACTAAAACTTACATTTTCAAATAAACAACTTAGCTCTAGATTCTTCCTTCAATTTACAATAGAATTAATAATGTAGCAGGAACTTTTTGAACCAATTCTTTTATTTCAGATATGAATCTCTAAAAAAGAATTTATTAAGAAATGTCTATGTGCATTATCCTTTGCTAGGTGATTAAAAAATAAGTTAAAAAATAAAAAAGCAATATTATTTCAACTGGATAAAGCCAATATTCTTGTCACCAAATGCCTCTTCTTTTCTTACTTAGATATACAATCCCTGGTATTTAGCATGACACCTAGCCACGTGTAGAAGAATATTTCCAAGCCTTCCCTGCAGTAGAGGTAAATGGATTTGAATGGAGGGATTATTATCATTATCAGATAATGAAAGCATCGATATTTAAAGAGGACACTCTCATTAGCCTGAGGGTGGGGCGGGGGTGGGAGACAACAGAAACAATAAGCTAAAACAGTAGATAGAAGAAAAATTCCCAATTTTTGAAGTAAAATGATCAACCTATAAAAGCATTTTTTTCTAATGCTCAACTAGAAAAGGGAACAAAAGCTAAGATATTATTAGCAATAACAACAACCCAAAAGAGGAACTGAATAACTGGAAAGACTGGAGAAAGTGGCTGCAGCAAAGATTTCTTGGTCATTTTTGCTTTGCAATGTTCAGGTAATATAATGCAAAGTCAAGATTCCACAAGCTAAATATCAATGCAATATTAATAAAAATCCGGAAACTTTCTTAGGCAATTTGCTGAAATTTATAACATTTATGTATTTATAAACTTATATATCTATAATATTATAAACATGTATATGTTATATGTTATCTTATACTAAAGATCTTGAATATGACTCAGGCTGCAAAATTGAAGAATGAGGGAAGTCTTTCACTGGTAGTTAAGACATTATTATGTCATAGTAATAAAAATAGTGTGGCATTTTCACAAGAACAGACAAACTGACCCATGTGCAAAATGGGAAAATTCAGAGATAGAGTCAATATCTATTGAATTAGGCACCATGAAAAAAGGGAGAAAAGATAGGTTAGTAGAAGATGGAAAAACTGTCAAACCGTATGAAAAAAATAATACTGCTTCCCTACTTAAAACGATTTAATTTGCAAAGAAAAAAATTAAAAATGTAGTAAATGTATGATGAGATACTCAACATCATTGGTTATGTTATTTCTCCTCTCTCATTTGTGATTTTATTTATTTGGGTCCTTTCTCTCTTTCTCTCTCTATCTCTCTCTCTTTTTTTTTTTTTTGATAAATCTGGCTAGAGATTTATCAATTTTATTGATTTTTTTCAAAGAACCAGCTACTGGTTTCATTGATCTATTCTGTTTTTTTTTAGTTTCTCTATCATTTACTTCTGCTCTAATCTTTATTATTTCCTTCCTTCTGCTGACTTTAAGTTTATTTTTTTTTTTCTTTTTCTAGCTCCTTTAGGTGTAAGGTTAGGTTATTTATTTGAGATTTTTCTTGCTTCTTAATGTAGGCCAGTATTGCTATATACTTCCTTCTTAGGACAACTTTTGCTGCATCCCAAAGGTTTTGGGCCATTGTGTTTTCATTGTCATTTGTTTCCATGTATTTTTTTTTAATTTCTTCTTTGATTTCCTGGCTGACATATTTATTGGTTAGTAGCATGTTGTTTACCCTCCATGGATTTGTGGTCTTTCCAAATTTTGTCTCATGGTTGACTTCTAGTTTCATAGTGCTGTGGTCAGAAGAGGTGCATGGTATGACTTCAGGCTTTTTCTATTTGCTGAGGTCTGTTTTGTGGGCTAATGTGATCTATTCTGGAGAATATTCTTCATGCACTTGAAAAGAAGGTATATTCTGCTGTTTTAGGATGGAATGTTCTGAATATATCTGTTAAGTCCATCTGATCCAGTGCGTCATTCAAAGTCATTGTTTCCTTGTTTATTTTCTATTTAGATAATCTGTCCACTGATGTTAGTGGGGTGTTAAAAGTCCCCTACTATTATTGTATTATTATCAATTAACTCCATTATGTTTGTTATTAATTATTTTATGTATTTAGGTTCTCTCATGTTGGGTGCATAAATATTTACAATTGTTATATCTTCTTGTTGGGTTGTCCCCTTTATTATTGTACCATGCCCTTCTTTGCTTCTTGTTACAGTCTTCGTTTTAAAGTCTAGTTTGTCGGATATAAGTATTGTTACTGCAGCTTCCTTTTGATATGTATATGCATTATAAATATTTCTCCATTTCCTCACTTTCAATCTGCAGGTGTCTTTAGGTCTACAATGAGTCTTTTGTAGGCAGCATAGAGATGGGTCTTGTTTTGTGTGTGTGTGTGTGTGTGTGTGTGTTTTATCCATTCTGACATGGTATGTCTTTTGATTGGAGTTTTTTGTTCATTTACATTCAAAGTAATTATTGATACACATGTATCTCTTGCCATTTTATTACTTGTCTTGTGGTTGTTTCTGGGGATTTTCTTGGATCCTTTCTTGTCTTTCTCTCATGTTTTGCTGATTTTCTTTAGTGATATATTTGAATTTCTTTTTCTTTATTCTTTGTATGTTTATTAGTTTTTTTTTTTTACATATGGTTACCATTAGGTTTGTGTATAACCTTTTCTGTAAATAGCAGTCTATCTTAAATTGAATGTCATTCAGATTTGAGCCCATTCTTTTCTCCTCTCCTCCCCATGTTTTAGGTATATGTTATTATATTATATACCCTTTTGTATGTGTGAGTTCCTTGACTAATTTTACAGAAATTCATTTTTACTGCTTTTGTGTTCCCTGCCTTTATAATGTCACTTTTGGTCTCTCCTTTCCACTCAGAGTCCCCATAACATTTCTTGCAGGGCTGATTTAATGGTCATGAAATCCTTTAGTTTTTGTTTGTTTGGGAAACTCTTTATCTCTCTTTCTATTCTGAATGTTAACCTTGTTAGATAGAATATTCTTGGCTGCAGATTTTTCCCATTCACCACTTTTAATATATCATGCCACTTTCTTCTGGTTTGTCAAGTTTCTGTGGAGAGATCTGCTGCTAACCTTATTACTGGTCTTCTTTGTAAGTTAGGGACTTATTTTGTCTTACTGCTTTTAGGATTTTTTCTTTATCTCTATATTTTGCAAAGTTACCTACAATGTTGTCTTTGTGTTGGCCTGCTTTTGTTGATTTTTGATGGCAGTTCTCTGTGACTCCTCAATCTGTATATCCTTTTCTTTCCCCAGTTTAAGGAAGTTTTCAGCTATTATTTCTTCAGATAAATTTTCTGGCCCCTTTTCTCTTTCTTCTTCTTCTGGGACTCCTAGAATATGAATATGAATATGAATATGAATGTTATTATGTTTGATGGAGTCACTAAATTCCCTAAGTCTATCCTCATTTTCCATAATTCTTTTTTTTTTTTCTTTTGTTCAGCTTCATTGTTTTCTATTACTTTGTCTACTAGGTCATTAATTCATTCCTCTGCTTCTTCCAGCCTGCTGCCATTGCCTCAAGCATGTTTCAGTTTCATTTATTGCACTCAACTATGATTGATTCTTTTTTAACTCTTTTATCTCTGTGGTAAAGGTCTTACTGATGTCTTTTATTTTTTTCTCAAGCACAGTGTGTATCTTTATGATTGTTGCTTTAAATTTTCCATCAGGCATATTACTTATATCTCTTTTGCTTAGAACTCTGGCTATGGCTTCATCTTGTTCTTTCACTTCGGATAAATTCCTTTGTCTTTCCATTTTGTCTAAGTCTCTGCCTTCTTCTCTGTGTTAGAAAAGCCAGTTTGTAGTGCCAGGGCCTGGCACTTCAGGGAGTGTCTCTGGTGTGTGCTGGGTGCACTCTGCTGTTGTGTTCTGGCTGCTCTATCCTTCAGGCCAATTGTCTGCAGAGGTTCTCCTTGCCTACTGCGGGCAGTGTTTGGTCTCTGGCCTGAACGGGGCAAGTTTTAACTAGATGTGCTCTGGTTTGCTTGTGAAATGAGACATGTCACCACCTCCACCAGAACTGAGGCCCTGCAAAACTCTGTTCAGAGATGTGGTATGGGCGGGGTTTTGTGCTGCACTGCTGGGGGAGGGGCCCTCTATGCTGAGACTGAGGCAAGCGTGTCTGAGAAGGGCAGTGCCACCAAAGCACAGAAGGGTAGGGCTTGGTAAAAGCAACTTAGGCATGCAGCGCCAGGTGTCTGTGTTTATGTTGAGGAGTGGGGAAGTAAATGGCACCCAACCAGCTCCTTTGTTCTTACAGAGGTATTTCCATGAATGCTGCCTCTCAAGGACATGCTCCAAGAAGAGCTGATAAATTTTCCACTGTATGCAGCAGGTGCTCTTCAGATTATTGTTTGCATGCCCTCTGCTCCCAATTTGTTTGCTTGCCTTCTTTCTAGAAGCAGTGCAGTGTCCTCAGGGCTCTATCCCAGTCAAGCCCACTGACTTTTAAAATAGCACCCATGATCCATTTCCCCCTTAAACCACTTCTCTGCACTTCCTACCTTCTTTAATATGTCCTCTCTACTCTTTAGTTGTGGTGTTTGTTCTGTCAGTCTTCAGGTTGATTTCTGGGACATTTAGGATGATGTGATAGTTATCTCATTGTGTCTGTGGGATGAGGTGAACCTAGGGTCCTCCTATTCTGCTGCTTTCTTCCTGCTTCCCAGGGGATTGAGTGATGGTAATAGCCAAAGACTTAGGTAGAAAGAAAAAAGAAAGAAAGAAAAAAAAAAGAATCTCATTAATTGACAACACTAACTAACCTATTAGGACTGGCTACTAGAACAATCAGGGCAAACACATCATTACTTTCAGTGCCCAAAAGGCAGGAGAAACCTTTCATTCAGATTAGATCTTCAAGGAAAGGCCAGCCACTGGTGAAAATCTCCCACTTCAAAAATCTGATGAACAAGGCTATATTAGTGCTCTAAGAACATCATTAGGAAGATTTGTACTTTGGCCTGAGAAGTAGAAATGATGAGGTACAAAATAGCTCTAAAAATAAATCTTTAAAGCATTAGGTACCTGAATTAAGTTGAAATACCCCAACTTTCTCTTTATTCAGATATCTTTCGTCTATGGCCTCTGTTCATATATTGAATTAGAATAACACACATGACCCCGGACATTAACCCTGTTGAAATTACCCTTGTAGTGGGGCGCCTGGGTGGCTCAATTGGTTAAGCGACTGCCTTCGGCTCAGGTCATGATCCTGGAGTCCCGGGATCGAGTCCCGCATCGGGCTCCCTGCTCGGCGGGGAGTCTGCTTCTCCCTCTGACCCTCCTCCCTCTCATTCTCTCTCTCTCTCAAATAAATAAATAAAATCTTAAAAAAAAAAAAAGAAAAGAAATTACCCTTGTAGCTGAGATTGAATACAACGCTCCTGCAGAGCCATTTTATGCTCCTTGTTTTTTTTGTTTTGTTTTTTGTGTGTATGTATGTGTGTGTGTTCAATGGCATATCTTATGTGTGACTTATGGTAAATATATACTGGGGGCAAAAGGTATCTTAAGAAGAAGGAGAATTAATTAGTCATTATACAAAGAATTTCAGGTCTGAAATTGACACCATCTATCACCTGCTCTAATTTTTCAATTTACAGGTGAAAGAGCAGGCTGAGCAAAGTGACCTGGCTTGGTCAAGGTCACACACCTAATCAATGATAAATTCAGATTCCCTCAAGTCTTGTCAAACCGGTGTTCTTGCCTACATAGCAAAATTCTCCATAGTACTAGAGTGCTTCAGGGAGTGCCTCAAAAGACCAAGCAGGCGGTCCTCCAGCCCCTCCTCCTAGCTTTGACCTGGGAAGATTTACTATATACTGGACTTTCAGAAATTATTTTTGGAAAAACTTTTTTTTTTTTTTTGTTAAATGGGAAAAATAAACATTGTTTTACTTAATGTTTTTTATTGTACTTGCACAACATTAGAGCATTAATTATGTATTTAACTCACATCCTATTATTTTTAATAAATGCAACTTTTGCATTATTTCAAAAAATCAGTTGAACTTTAGGTATGTGACAAATGCTATGTAAAATCCTGGAGCTACAATGATAGTCAAGATATGGTTTCTGACTTTAATTTCCTTCAGGGAGGGATAGGGAGAAATAGGCAGTTGAGAAAGACTTTAAAATTAGTATGAGATACAGATAGGAAGGCCATTTCACCCAGTTGAAGTGCTCAAAGAATGCTATAAGGCAGAAATATGATAGATAAACAGTATATAGGAAAAAATAATTGTGATAAATGGTCCAAGTAGAAGAAAGAGCATGTAAAAGTATCATGAAGCATGTGAGAGTAGAGCATACTTTAGAACCTAGAATTAATTCTGAATGGATGTGGGAGAAACTAGAATCATGGAGTAAATAGTGTGGCATGGAGAACAGAAAGTATGGGCTTCATCATGAGATTGATGGGGTTCGAGTCCTGGCTGCACAGACAGTGTAAACTTGATGACATACTTTTAACTCTCATGTCCACTTTTTCCTCTTCAATTTGTGTCAGTAATAAAATGTGACAATGCTAAAATATACAACAACTAACATGAGATAATTCGTTGAAATAATGAGATGTGGATGTGAATACAGACAGCTTTAAATTGGAATCATGGCTCTGCCCCTAAATAATAGCATGACCTTAAGTTGAGACATTAACTGCATGCCTCTTCAATGTCTTTATATGTATAATGGGTGGAAGAATAGTATGTTACATAGTTGCCTTATGTGAATTAATGGGTTTCTGTATGTTCAAAGTACCCACATAAAATTGTCTGCCACACAAAACAGCTCAAAATTTTTTATTTTAAATTTTAGGTGTATATATGTGTGTATGTATGCATGTGTCTACTCATCTATCTATCTATCATCTATCTATCTATCTACCTACTTAGACGAGAAGATGACATTTGAAGATCAAAGGAACAAATTATGTGGGTGTTTGGAATAGGCAATAAAAATATATGCCTACATATTTCTGTCTATATATGTAGACAGATACAAAGTTAAATGGAGGTACCCAGCATATCTGAGAAGGGGTAAGGAAACAACTGTGGCTAGGGCAGAATGAGGAGAATAACAGCATGTGTTAAATTCTGAGAGATATGATACAGTGCATGAGAAAATGGTGAATACAATGCTTGGGATTGAAGCACTGTAAGGACTTGAAGCTATTATTTTAAGGGAAAAGGAAAGGTATTGGAAGTATTGGAGTTTTATGTTGAAAGAGTAGTGGTCTTAATCATTAGCTGCTTGGCTGGGAACAAATTAAGGTAGGAGGTAGTGGGGAATCATTGCATTAATCTCAGGAAAAGGGGATGGATACTTGAAACAAGATGATAGCAATGGAAATATGGAAGGATTCGGTTGGACCCAGGATATATATTGAGGGTAGAGCTGATAGTACTTTTCCACAAATTGGTTATGAACAAATGAGAAAGAAGATCTTGTAACAGTAAAACAGAAAGTGTGTTAGATTATAAAAATGGCCACTATAGAATATTGCAGACATGCCTTGTACAAGCTCTCAACTAGGCTTTAAGAGGCCTTTAGGCTTCCTGTCTTGCTGCTTTTGGGATCCCTGCACCACCATCATGTGGAGAATTCCATTAAGCCTGTTGGATGAAGAAAACCATAGGCCTCAAAGCTCTCTTCCCTCTGACAGCCAGCCAATCTCCAAACACAGAGCATGAAGCTAAACAACAGCTGTCCATAGACCAGCCAAAGAATTGCCCAATGAGCTCAGCCTCATTTGCCAAAAGACAGAATTTTGAACCAAATGATTGGATGTATTCTTAACCACAAAGTATTAAGGTAGTTTGTCATGCTGCAAAAATAATTGTTACAATGGATCTATAAATTCTTTGCTGGATTTGGATCAGAGTGTCACGGTCTCCTATAGATTGTGGTATAAAGTAAAATTGTCTATTATAATGTGAAGCAAATTTTTTTTTTCTTTACATCTGATCCCCAAAGACCAGAGGCTTCCAGGACATCTTAGTAACACTAAAACATCACACACTGGTTAAACTCATCAGTTTTTTATCATAAATTCAAACTATAAATAATTCTCAATATAGGTTCATACAACTATATATTCTGAGTCTACTCCTCTCCTACTTGGCTGGAAGACTTTTCCCTATCTTCTCTCTCCTTTATTTCCAACAACTTCTTCCCAATCTTTACTCTCAGTTGATGACTTCCTTCCAATTTCACTTGGCGGGGGGGGGGGGGGGTACGGGAAGTTCAAAAGAAAACTTCCACTGTAAACAACCAACTTAACTACACAACTCTTTGGATCTTTGCTTGTACACCATATTTTTCCTTCCATTATGTTATTATAACTGATCTAATCTCATTTTTCTATGTGAAACAGAGACTAGCCTACCCATTTCTGCACAGGATCATATCTACATTCATCTTTCCCATTTCTTCTGCATTGAGTTGCCTTTTTAAATTAGGTTTTTCTTTAATTTCCACTTTTCAAGCCACATTCTCAAATTAAAAAGGTAAGCATAATCAATTTTACAATAAGTATGAATAATTTAATTTTCTTAAATGAAGATTGACTCTGATGAGTATATAAACAGATCAGATTATTTTAAACATTTACAAACTAATGTGGGCACTTATTCTCCTACATGGATTCACCATCACAATACATACAATTTTGAGAAACTGTTAGCATTTTCAGGATAAAATATTTTATTATTCAGGACAGTTTCTTAGGACATTTATGAAAGGAAATAGTAATCACAGTTTTCCTCATTTCTTCATATTTTGTTTATATTATATTTATTAAATTTAAAAGCATATTACTTTTGACTTTTGTCCTTGCAAAATGTTTTTCTAATGCATCTAATTAGAACTCAGGGAGTTATATTATACACTTGGCAACAGAGGTATACTAGATGCCAGCTGCAAGGTTTTGAACTTCAAAATCTGGAATTTAAGATTTTTGAAATAATAACTCAATTTATTGTTGGCATTGCAGAAATGGTGCTGATGTTCTTCCTATGCAATAAATATGGTACTCCCTTAGGTAATTCATTAAAAGTTTCATAGAAAATATTTTCATTGAATACCTTGGAAATTTTTATTGGTTACCTTTTCTTATAAAAATAATTAATTTTTAAATTAAAGTTCTCCTTTGTTTTTTACATAATCTTTATATTAAAAGATTGTTTAATCTTTTGAAGCCTGTTAGAAAAATATTTTCCAAGATGACCTTCCCTTTATTCGTTGGCAGGATTCTCTGGTGTAGTAGAGAATGATGATGTTATTGCTTGAAGCAGTATTCCAGCTGTGCTCAGCAGGCAGGAGAATCTCAGTCTAGACACACTTATCAAGTTTATGTGCATGTACAACATACAGAAATTGGATGAGGTGTCCTGGAGAAGGCTATGAATGATCAACAGTCTAGTGATATGATTGGTGCTGGCTTTTCTGGGACAATTCTGAATTAAAGCATATTTTTAAAATTTCCATTTGAGTAAAATTCACCTCACTGATCATATATTTTGACAATTGGTTTAGAAAAAAATCTATCTTCTATATTTCAGAAGCTCAAGAACATTGTCCCTTAGGTAATAACATCATAGCCATACTGCAAAAATTAGCATGATTGACTGGTAGTAGAGAGATATGGTATGTTTGCTTCAGGTAGAAATGGAAATTTACATACACCTCATATCCATTTTCTGAAAATAGTTAAAGTCAAATAGCCAATAGACACTGAGGCTTGTGGAAGTGTGGATATTTTTGAAAACCATGGAAAATGTTTTAAAGCAGCTGCTATAGAAGAATACAACTGAGAGACAAGAGAAACAAATGGAATTCAAATTCAAAAAAATCTAGAGATATTTTATTTATTTTTTATTTTTTATTTTTTTAGAATTTATTTATTTATTTGACAGAGAGAGACACAGCCTGAGAGGGAACACAAGCAGGGGGAGTGGGAGAGAGAGAAGCAGGCTTCCCGCGGAGCAAGGAGCCCGATGTGGGACTCGATCCCAGGACCCTGGGATCATGACCTGAGCCGAAGGCAGATGCTTAACGACTGAGCCACCCAGGCGCCCAATCTAGAGATATTTTAGTGGCAGGGATTTAAAATTGAATAACAGCATTTTCCACACCCTTATATAAAATACATAACCTGGAAGAAGAACAGAATAATCAAAGAAAAATAGAATGAGTTTGGCAGAATTTGACAAGAGCAGAGTATCAGGAACTAAATGTGCCATAGTATAAATCTACTATTGTAATATCTTATCATGAGATCTAAGTGGTTGAGGAGGGTAGCCACCCTATAAAACAGTATGGAGGTTCCTCAAAAAGTTAAAAACAGAATTACCCTATGACCCAGCAATTGCACTACTAGGTATTTATCCAAGGGACACAAAAAGTTATTCGAAGGGGCACATGCACCCCAAAGTTTATAGCAGCAATATCCATAATTGCCAAAAACTGGAAAGAGCCTAGATGTCCATTGACAGATGAATGGATAAAGAAGATGTGATATATATAATATATATATATATATATATATATATATATATATATATATATATATA